>NC_133657.1:39066222-39366222 GCF_009905375.1 Apium graveolens | reverse complement strand
GAAAATCTTTGATATGCATAAGATAATCATTAACTAGATATAAGTTGAAAATATGAAGTTACAAGATACCCCAATATACTTATATATTTTCCAAATATTACTTGAACTACCACCGTTCAAGTTATAATCAGTTCAAAAGTTCATCACATAGATGAGACTACAAGACAAGATTTGAATAGATTCAATCTTTGAATATCATTATAAATAATGAAGGTACGAGATACTTCATTAAATCCCGATATATATATACACCTATATATATACATTTCATACACTCCTTGAAGACCTCTGTTATGAAAATTATAAACAGAGTTGCAATATCCAATGAATTTGGAAAGGAGAAAACCTTGGCATAAACCTGATATCTTGCTGATCAGGCAAAGATACCAATAAGTGACCTTTTCTACTAGTAGATGGACGAATTCCCCACTGGTCATCACCCTGGCCGCAATAGGACCTTATGCTGGACTGCCACTCAGCCACTTACGCATTTGATGGACTCCCACTGAGCCACTTACTCTTTCATGGACGCCCACTGAGCCCATGTTGCTTATGCCGACTCAAATAGATGAACTTACTTCCCGAACGATGGGAAAGTAATCAAGATGTTTTCTCAAAACAGCAACCTCGTTGCGAATGTAAAATACACCACTGAGCCGGATCCCTCAAGTTTTGAACGAGTATTTAAATCCCCTTTAAAAGGAAGATCTTAAATATAAAAATGAGTTTTGGGATCCGCTCTAACTTTTAAAAATCATTTTGAAGACTCGAAAACACTTTAAAGAGTGTTTGGAGTAATGCTGATTTAATGAA
Organism: Apium graveolens; assembly: GCF_009905375.1. Classification (NCBI taxonomy): domain Eukaryota; kingdom Viridiplantae; phylum Streptophyta; class Magnoliopsida; order Apiales; family Apiaceae; genus Apium; species Apium graveolens. The sequence goes on along the minus strand of NC_133657.1, from coordinate 39,365,409 downwards.
ATAAATCAGTCCCAATATATTAGAAAATATCTGAATATTATTATTTAAATAATATTCCCATAAAGAATAATCTTTATAAAAATAATTGAAGTAGAAGTTTTAAAACTTATACTTGAAATGAGTATTAAATAACCAAAGATATACTTATACGAAAGTACTATCTTTATTTGAATAATCAAAGATAAGTTTGATTTTCGACACCTTATTCTTTAATAAAATAAAGAACATATCTCAGCAAATAATCGGAGTCATAGATCCTCAAATGAATATTCAAATAATATTCATTAAATAATATAAACTGAGTCATAAGCCCTCGAATGAATATTCAAATAATATTCAATAAATAATATAAAAGAGTCATAAGCCCTCGAATGAATATTCAAATAATAAAATAAAAGGAGTCATAAGTCCTCAAATGAATGTTTAAAATAATATTCATTTAATAAAATAAAGAAGTCATAAGCCCTCGAATGAATATTCAAAATAATATTCATTTAATAAAATAAAGAAGTCATAAGCCCTCGAATGAATATTCGTAATAATATTCATTAAATAAAATAAAGGAGTCATAAGCCCTTGAATGAATATTCGTAATAATATTCATTAAATAAAATAAAGTTATCGAATAAACCTTATTCGATTAATAGTTTTAAAAACTATATCCCCTATGAGGTATGTGGGTTCTGGTGGCTTGGTGAGCCTCCAAGTCACGCCTCAGCCTTTGGATTTCAGCCTCATGAGCCCTGATCTTTTCCTGCACTTCTTGGGGATTCGCCCCTGGGGTGCTTTGGGGGCGTTGCCTTCCATCGGCCATTGGCTCTTTTCCAGGACGCCTCCTTCTCGGGGCCACTTCATCATCCGAAGATTCGGAGTCTCTCTCAGTGTATGGACCAGAAAATTCCCGATCCTCAGGGATAGGATCCAAACCTCGTATATAGGGGGGCGACCGCCCTCGTGCTTCGCTTCGCCCAGCATATCCGCTTCCTCCAACCTCAGGATGAAGGGGCATCCCATAAGGGGGGTTAGTAGTAACAATAGTTGAATATTCATACCCGACGGGTCGAGAATTCACAGGTATATGTATTTGTTGAACTTGAGGATTCGTACCTTGAATAGTCGGGGGAGTTGTCCCTTGTGGCTGAGGATGAGTTGCCCCTGTCTGGGCTTCTCCCTGAGTAGATGCATAAGTTGAATGGGGAGGAACCTCCACGGTTGATGAAATCACCTGGGTTGCCTCTAATGGTGTTCCTTCCTCTAGAGCTCCAATTGTTCTCCGTGTTCTCGCCATGGTTGTTGTTGTGTTCCCACAGACGGCGCCAAATGTTATGGGTAAAAAACCAAGGTTATTACTTGCTGTATTTAATACTAAGATTCGAGAGCTCAAGGCCTTTAATGGCTGCTCTCGTGTTTCGTGACTCAATCTGCCTTTACGAGATGCCTACGTATCTCTGTGAATTAGAGAATCAAGCCAAAAAACGTAGTTCTGATTGGTGGGGGTGAGACCCCTTATATAGATGTTGGGAGTCCTTGAATTGGACTTGGTATAGGAGACTTGGTGGGCAAGTCTCATAGTTAGAATGGACTTTGGAGTCCTAGATAGTAGGAAATTGATTCCTTATCCTTTTAGGTCCCCTTGAGGCTAATCTCCAAGGATTTATATTCTTATCGGGACTCTTTTCAACATCTGTTTTGTCCCTTATTAATTAATTACGAAATTAATTAATAATCAGGGCTTTTGGGCCTTTTTTATTCCATCAGGCCTGATCTGGTCCATCAGGCTTAACCTTTCTGGTCTGAGTATCATATATCTTTTTATTGGGTCTAGCAGCCCACAGCTTGTACAATTAATGCAGTATTTAATAATACAATCATAATTTATTTATCCCTATCATTTGCCCCCCAACTTTTGGGAAACATCGATTAGGTTTCGCAGAAGTTAAGTCTATTCGTTCCCTTACAGGGTTTCATTTTTCCGTAAAGTGTGGAGCGACCTACACATTTACAATGAATTTTCCCTTTTATTCAGGAATTATCTTAATTTCCAGGAATTTTTCCCTTATTTCCGGGATTCTTCCCTTATTTTCTGGATTTTTCCCTAATTTTCTGGGATTTTCCCTAATTTTCTGGGATTTTCCCTAATTTCTGGGATTTTCCCTAATTTTCTGGGATTTTCCTTAATTTCTGGGATTTTCCCTAATTTTCTGGGATTTTCCCTAATTTTCTGGGATTTTTCCCTAATTTTCTGGGATTTTCCCTAATTTCTGGGATTTTCCCTAATTTTCTGGGATTTTCCCTAATTTTCTGGGATTTTTCCCTAATTTCTGGGATTTTCCCTAATTTTCTGGGATTTTCCCTAATTTTCTGGGATTTTTCCCTAATTTTCTGGGATTTTCCCTAATTTCTGGGATTTTCCCTAATTTTCTGGGATTTTCCCTAATTTTCTGGAAATATTAACATTTTTCAGAAAATATTTAAGGAATTTTCTTTTTTTTTTTTAAATAATCAGAAAAACAGAATTTTTGTTGCTCAATACATCCTAGGCGTTGTTGATCCACGCCTAGGAGACAGTTTCCTAACAACGTCTAGGAAAACTTGCGTCCTGGGCGTTGTTGGAGGCTGATGCTTCCTGGGCGTTGTTGATCCACGCCTAGGAGACGGTTTCCTAACAACGTCTAGGAAACTTGCGTCCTGGGCGTTGTTTAAGACAGATGCTTTCATAGATCCTAGACGTTGTGCACCCACACCTAGGAGACAGTTTTCTAACAACGTCTAGGAAACTTGCATCCTGGGCGTTGTTGAATACAGATGCTTTCGTAGATCCTAGACGTTGAGCACCCACGCCTAGGAGACAGTTTTCTAACAACGTCTAGGAAACTTGCGTCCTGGGCGTTGTTGAATACAGATGCTTTCATAGATCCTAGACGTTGTGCACCCACGCCTAGGAGACAGTTTTCTAACAACGTCTAGGAAATTTGCGTCCTGGGCGTTGTTGAATACAGATGCTTCATGGGCGTTGTTGTACCACGCCTAGGAGCCACACTTCTAACAACGGCTAGGGACGATGTATCCTGAGCGTTGTTGAATACAGATGCTTCCTGGGCGTTGTTGTACCACGCCTAGGAGCCACACTTCTAACAACGGCTAGGGACGATGTATCCTGAGCGTTGTTGAATACAGATGCTTCCTGGGCGTTGTTGTACCACGCCTAGGAGCCACACTTCTAACAACGGCTACGGACGATGTATCCTGAGCGTTGTTGAATACAGATGCTTCCTGGGCGTTGTTGTACCACGCCTAGGAGCCACACTTCTAACAACGGCTAGGGACGATGTATCCTGAGCGTTGTTGAGGCTGTTCGAGCCTTGATTCATTCATTGAACTTTGATTTTAAATCTTTTCAAAATTCAAATCTTATGGGCTTCCCGCCTTTTTCTTAGGCCCAGGCCCGTTTGTGCATCTTTGAGCTCCTCTATATAAGAGGTGGAGTGTGAGTTCATTTCTCACACTTCACTTTCACAAAAATTTCTAAATTTCAACTCTGCAATTAGTCTCTCAAGAATCGCCACCTCCAAGCGATTTCCGGCTTTCTACTCCGCCGCTTTTCTGGGCTTATTTTGAAGATTCCGTTTGAATCTTCATCTTCTTTACTTACTTTCAAGAGCTTCCTGGGTTTTTGTCTTCATCCATGGCGGATTCCGATTCATCTCACTCCCATGTCCCCCAAGCTGTTGCCCGTCCCTCTAGGGCCAGCCGAGGTAAAAAATCTCTTGTACATTCCTCAGTTATTTCTCTTAGGGATCTTTTAATCGAATTTGGGCAAGCCTTTCCTAACATGTTACACTTAGATGCATATAATTATCCTTCTAGATTTGGTCCAGATCAAGTAGGTACCATAGCCCGCCTTTTTGGCATTTCCCACCCTTATAGGGCCGAGGCTCCAGGCCCAAATGATAGGGCCTGCTACCCAAAACCTGGGGCCATTCGGGTCTATAAGGAAACCTTCTATGCTGGTTTTCGCCTACCTCCTCATCCTTTTGTTTTTCGCCTTTTGGCTGAGGCCCGAGTCTGTCCGACCCAACTCACACCCAACTCTTGGCATTTTATTCACTGTTATATGGCCCAATCTCGTAAACACGGTTTTGAGCCAAATGTTTGTGTCTTTCGTTATTTATTTAAATTTGTAAATGCTTCTGAGGACCAAGGATGGGTCAAAATAGTTCATAGATCCTTGGCTCGTTCCTGCTTTATTTCTGGCACCAATCCCGACTCGTATCCAACATGGAAAAGTGAGTGGTTTTATATATTTCTGGATTCCGAGGAGGGTTGGGACCATTTTTTCAGGCCCAACTTCTCAAAAAGTATAGACGGGTCTTTAAGAGACCTAAAATTGGGGATAGATGAGGATGCGGCCATCAAGGCCATTACTGCTGATAACTTGCACCATTGCGCTCTCATCCTTTCAGAGGGTAATTTGCAAGGTGTAGGTCTAAGTGACCTTGGTCCCGAGGGTATTTCTTTCCCCTTTTTGTTCCATTTCCTCCATTCTCTATTTGTCCTTTTTCTTATGTGCTCGTATTTGCCTGCAGCTAGGGCCGCTTTGGACACGATCTTCAAGAAGCGGGAGGCCCGTGCCGCCAAGGGCTCTGCTGTTGAGAGCCACCGCGACAAGCGGGTTAGGATTGGTGACGGCCCTTCAGTCACGGTTCAGGAGGCCGTCCCTACTTTTTTATCCCAGAGGCCTCCTAGCCTTGATGAAGATAACTCTCCCTTCACCGACACTTGGGGCCTTCAGAGGAGGGACACGGTGGTAGGGAGTTCCGAGGCTGCCGCCGTTTGGTCTCAGAGTGTGATCACGCCTCGTGACAGGGCTGAGATCGTCGAGTCTTCTGATGACCTACAGATTGAACGTCTGGGTGCTCAGGCCGTGGCTTCTGTAAGCCTCTTCCTTTTTTAACTGTTTTTTTTTTTTGCTTATTATTACTTACTTACTACATGTTCATGCAGATGAATACCTATCTCCAGGCTGCCCTTCACAATTTGAAGGATGTGAGGACCAGCCTAACTATTGCTGAGAGGGACAGGGATAGGTACCTCAAGGCTTCCGAGGCCAACTTCACTCGTTTTCGTGAGGTAGAGAAGGAGCTGGCGGACGAGAAGGAGAAAGTTCGTAAGCTGGAGCTGGATGCTCAAAGGGCCCGAGCTGAGGTGATAGCTGAGTATAAGGCATCTCAGGACTTTCAGGATGTCCTAAATGCTGAGTACGATGCTAACTTCCCGGAGACCTTTTCTAGCTGTTGGGAGCAGATAGTAGAGGAGATTGGGAAGAAGATTCCGGAGGTGACTCTTACTGCCTATCCAGTCCCTGATATTCCTGGGAAAGAGCCTCTTCTTGATGACATCCCTCTTTCTCCTATTCTTGCTTCTTCTGCTGAGGCCGAAGCTGTTTCTCCTCGAGGTGCTGATCATGTTCCAGTTCCTTCTTCTGCTGCCAATGAAGGAAACATCGATGATGACTTCTTCAAGGATCTTTGAGTATTTTGTTTTTCTTGTTTGGCCCATTGTGGCTTTCTATGTATTGTCTTAATCGCATTCAGAACTTATTACCCTTCGGGGCTTGTATTCTATATGTTGCTTTTCTTGCCTTTTTCTGTTTTATCTTTACAATCTTAATATGCATTTGAACCTTAAACATCCTTAGATAGAAATAATTTCAAACTCTTTAATATGAAGTCTGGTTTTCCAAAACCTTACATAGCATGGGTTCGACCCTAATCAACAATAACTAGACAATGTAAATTCTACTGGAATATAAAATCCTATGCAAGCAAAGCTTCAAGGTGCTTTTAAACCTACTTGTCAATGACAAGTGAGAATCGTACTTCTCCTATCTTACACATAGTAAACCTTCAGGTTTTGTGCGTGCCAGGTCCTCGGGACTTCAAAACCTTCCATAGTTTCCAGCTTGTAGGTTCCTCTACCCTGAACGCTCTTGACTCTGTACGGCCCTTCCCAATTCGGGGCAAGCTTTCCTTTCTGTCCAACACCAGAAGCCTCTATTTTTCTCAAGACTAGATCTCCTTGTTTAAAAAATCTCTCTTTAACCCTTAGGTTGTAATAGAATGAAGCCTTTTTCTGATATTCTACTATCTTTGCATGTGCCTCATCTCGCACTTCATCAATTAGATCCAGGGCTAACCTCTGCCCTTCCTCATTTTCTACAGCATTGAAAGTCTGAATCCTTGGAGAGGAATGCGATATCTCCACGGGAACTAATGCTTCTGCCCCATACGCCAACATGAAGGGAGTTGCTCCTGTCGTAACTCTACAGGTAGTCCTATAGGCCCATAATATGGGAAGTATCTCATCCACCCAATTATTTCTTGACTTCTCGATCCTTTTCTTTAATCCATCCAGGATTATTCGATTTGCTACTTCTGCTTGCCCATTAGCTTGTGGGTGAGCCACAGAGGTGAACCGTAACTCAATTTCATTTTCTTCACAATACTTCTTGAATTCCTCGTTGTTGAATTGTGTTCCATTGTCAGTGACGAGGATACGGGGAATTCCATATCGGCACATAATATTTTCCCACAGGAATTGTGCAACCTGTTTAGTTGTGATTTTGGCCAAAGGCTTGGCTTCAATCCACTTAGTGAAATAATCAATGGCTACCATCAGAAACTTCCTTTGGGCTGTGGCCATAGGGAAAGGCCCTAGAATATCCATCCCCCACATAGCAAAGGGGATTGGGGAGTTGATAGAGGTCAGCATCTCGGGGGGTAGTCTAACAACTGGTGCGTGCTTCTGACAGTGATCACACTTCTTCACATATTCTTTGGCATCAGCCATCATTTCTGGCCAATAGAAACCTAAACGAGTTATCTTATGAGCCAAGGCCCTACCCCCCAAGTGTTGTCCACAAACACCTTCATGCACTTCTTCAAGAGCTAAGCGTGCCTCATCGGGCCTGAGGCACCTCAAGTAAGGAACCACGAAAGATCTTTTATATAAGATCCCATCTATCAAAGAGTACCTTAGTGCTCGAACAGTTAACTTCCGTGCCTCAATCGCATCGCTTGGCAACCAACCGGTCTGAATGTGAGCCTTGATGGGATCAATCCATGACGTTCCCAAGCCTACGGGAGCCACAAGCTTAACATCTATGCTTCGTGTCTTCAAAACACGGAAGTACACACTTCCTGAACTTTCTTCAATCTCAGATGAAGCAAACTTTGATAGCGCATCCGCTTTAGTATTTTCTTCCCTTGGAATGTGTTCAACATGGCATTCATTAAATTGGGTCATCACAGCCCTTACTAGGCGAACATACTTAGCCATCGTATCATCCCTTGCCTCAAATTCTCCCTTTACCTGGGATATGATCAACTTCGAGTCTCCACGGACCTTTAAATTTTTGACTCTAAGTGTCCCAGCTAGACCAAGGCCAGCAATCAGGGCTTCATACTCTGCCTCATTGTTTGTGGTTGGGAAGTCTAGTTTCATGGCATACTCAATTAAGAATCCATCTGGGCTTTGCAAAACCAACCCTGCTCCACTGGAATTTGTTTTTGATGCTCCATCAAAATAGAGAACCCAATATTCTTTCTCCTTGTCCCCATTGTCGACTCCCTTATCTTGAGGTATGGTATCTTCCTGCCCCCCGACTTCTTGGTTGGGTATGGTACATTCCACAACGAAGTCAGCTAGCGCCTGGGCTTTTATGGCCGTACGTGGCTTATACTTGAGATCGAACTCTCCCAACTCTATTGCCCACTTAATCAGTCTCCCACTTGCCTTGGGACTGTGAATGATATTTCTCAGTGGCTGATTTGTTAGCACTTCAATTTGGTGAGCTTGAAAATAAGGACGCAGCTTTCTTGAAGCCATTACCAAGGCTAAAGCGAATTTCTCAATGGCTGAATAATTCAACTCAGCACCATGCAAAATTTTGCTGACATAGTATACGGGTTTCTGGACTTTTAGTTCCTCCTTAACCAACACGGCGCTCAAGGCGCTCTCTGAAACAGCCAAGTACAAAAATAAAACTTCATTCAGAACTGGCTTGGCCAAGAACGGGGCCTGGCCCATATAATTCTTTAACTCTTCAAATGCCTTCTGATTTTCCTCATTCCATACAAAGTCTTTGATGTTCTTCAGTGACTTGAAAAATGACAAGCACTTGTCTCCTGACTTGGAGATGAATCGTCCTAACGCAACAACCCTTCCTGTGAGCTTCTGAACATCCTTGACAGTTTTGGGGGGTTCCATGTCCAGGATCGCCTTTATTTTATCGGGATTTGCCTCAATTCCCCTCTTCGAGACCATCAATCCCAAGAATTTTCCAGATCCTACTCCGAAAGCACACTTCGTCGGATTCAACATCATCTTGTGGTACCTCAGGACCTCAAAAGCTTCCCTTAAATGGGCTATATGATCAGTCTTTACTAGACTCTTGACTAACATGTCATCAACATAGACTTCCATAGTCTTACCAATAAGATCCTTAAAAATTCTATTCACCAACCTTTGATAGGTGGCTCCTGCATTCTTGAGACCAAACGCCATAACAAGATAACAATAAACACCAAAGTCAGTGATAAATGATACCTTTGGAATGTCATCCTTATGCATTTTGATCTGGTTGTATCCGCTAAACCCATCCATGAAACTCAGCATCTCATGTCCAGCGGTAGCATCAATCAAAGTATCAATTCTAGGCAGCGGAAAACAGTCTTTGGGGCATGCATCATTCAGATCGGTGAAGTCTATACACATCCTCCACTTTCCATTAGCCTTCTTCACCATTACAGGGTTTGCTAACCACTCCGGAAATTGAATCTCCTCAATGAATCCAGCCTCTAAGAGCTTTTTCACTTCCTGCTTTATAGCCTCTTGTCTTTCCGGGGCAAAATTTCTTTTCTTTTGTTTCACTGTCTTCCGGCTTGGATCTACGTTTAGCTTGTGAGTAAATAACTCCGGGTCTATGCCTGGCATATCAGCTGCTGACCATGCAAACACATCACTATTTTCTTGCAAAAATTTCACTAACTTCCCTTTAAGGGGCTCCTCTAATGTGGCTCCAATGAAAGTCGTCCTCTCAGGATTCTCGGGGTATAAAGGAACCGAGACCAATTCTTCTGCTGGCCTTCCTCTATTCTCATCATTTTCTCGAACATCCATATTTTCAATAGGAAGAACCTGCCCCCCAACTCCATCTGCCCTCAAAGAGGCCACATAACAGCTTCTAGCCATTTTTTGATCTCCTCTCTCTTCTCCAATCCCGTTTCGGGTGGGAAACTTCATGACTGAATGGTAGGAAGAGGGGACTGCCTTGAAGGCATGTATCCCTGTTCTCCCCATGATAGCATTATAAGTTGAACTAGCCTTTACCACTACGAAATCCAGCATCTGCGTTGCTTGCCTTGGCTCCGTACCTATGGTGGTTGGCAACTTGATTATCCCTTCCACAGGACATTCTACTCCAGCAAATCCATATATCGGCATGTCGGTTGGTGTTAACTGGGAGTCGTTATACCCCATCCTTAGAAAGGTGTCGTGGAGCAAGATATCCACAGAAGCACCATTATCCATAAGGACCCTCTTAACCGGGCTATTTCCTATTATTGGTGTTATGACCAGCGGGTCGTCATGGGGAAACTTCACACCCTCTAGGTCGGAATCATCAAAAGCCAATGTTACTTCTGTCCTGGCCCTCTTCGGGGCTTCTCCAACAATATGCATAACCTCTCTAGTATATGCCTTTCTGGAATTTTTGGACAATCCAGCAGCAGTTGGACCTCCAAAGATCGTGTTTATCACAGGCCCTCGAGGTCTCGGCCCTCCATAAATGGTGTTTATAACTGGTCCTCTAGGCTGGGGGTTTCGCCCCTGATCGTCTTGGTCCCTCCTACGATCTTCAAAGTTCTTCCTTCCATTATTATTTCTGTCCCCTCCATCTCCAGTATACTTGTTCAATCTTCCTTTTCGAATCAAAAACTCAATTTCATCTTTCAATTGCCTACACTCATCGGTGTCATGGCCAACATCTTTGTGAAACCTGCAATACTTGCCCTTATCTAGCTTGGCGGGATCAGCCTTCAAGGGCTTAGGCCAGCGAATATCTCTGTCTTTCTCAATCTCCATCAAAATCTGACTTCTGGGAGCATTCAACTTAGCGTATTCAGTGAACTTTTGGCCAGGTCCTCCCTTCTTGGGGGTTGAATCAGGGTTTTGTTCGGTTCTAGGATATTTGTCCTTAGCGATATACTCCAAATCAGTTTTTCGTTTCTTGCCTCCAGTGGGCTCATTACTTACTACGGTCTTCCTCATACTTTCTTCAACCTTGATATACTTCCCTGCCCTCTCTTGGAGCTGCAACATGCTCTCAGGGGGTCGTTTGGCCAAAGACATCTTGAAAAACTCATCCCTAGTTCCTTGTTGCAGTGCTATCATGGCTACCTTATCATCAAGGTCTGGGACTTTTAAAGCCTCCTTTGTAAAACGATTCAGGTAATCTCTTAAGGATTCCTTAGCTCCCTGCACAAGACTCATAAGAGATGCTGAACTTTTCTCATGGACTCTTCCACTGATGAATTGCTTAATAAAAGCCTGACTTAATTCTCTGAATGATCCAATAGAATTTGGGGGTAGGCGACTGTACCATCTTTGAGCCATACCCGACAGGGTTTGAGGAAAGGCCCGACATTTTATAGCATCGTTCACGGGTTGCAGCAGCAGTGCATTAGAGAATGTCCTAACATGATTAGCGGGGTCTCCCGTGCCATCATAGGCTTTGATAGTGGGCATCTTGAATTTCCTTGAGATATGGGCATTCATTATCTCTTCTGTGAAGGGTGGAGTTGGATTATCAGGATCTCCAAGGGGAAGGAGATTGCTTGGATCAGCTCTTGGGACAGCAGCCCTTCTTCTTACCGGACCATCCAGGTCTATGATAGGAGGAGGATTTCTCCCCCTATGAGGTATGTGGGTTCTGGTGGCTTGGTGAGCCTCCAAGTCACGCCTCAGCCTTTGGATTTCAGCCTCATGAGCCCTGATCTTTTCCTGCACTTCTTGGGGATTCGCCCCTGGGGTGCTTTGGGGGCGTTGCCTTCCATCGGCCATTGGCTCTTTTCCAGGACGCCTCCTTCTCGGGGCCACTTCATCATCCGAAGATTCGGAGTCTCTCTCAGTGTATGGACCAGAAAATTCCCGATCCTCAGGGATAGGATCCAAACCTCGTATATAGGGGGGCGACCGCCCTCGTGCTTCGCTTCGCCCAGCATATCCGCTTCCTCCAACCTCAGGATGAAGGGGCATCCCATAAGGGGGGTTAGTAGTAATAATAGTTGAATATTCATACCCGACGGGTCGAGAATTCACAGGTATATGTATTTGTTGAACTTGAGGATTCGTACCTTGAATAGTCGGGGGAGTTGTCCCTTGTGGCTGAGGATGAGTTGCCCCTGTCTGGGCTTCTCCCTGAGTAGATGCATAAGTTGAATGGGGAGGAACCTCCACGGTTGATGAAATCACCTGGGTTGCCTCTAATGGTGTTCCTTCCTCTAGAGCTCCAATTGTTCTCCGTGTTCTCGCCATGGTTGTTGTTGTGTTCCCACAGACGGCGCCAAATGTTATGGGTAAAAAACCAAGGTTATTACTTGCTGTATTTAATACTAAGATTCGAGAGCTCAAGGCCTTTAATGGCTGCTCTCGTGTTTCGTGACTCAATCTGCCTTTACGAGATGCCTACGTATCTCTGTGAATTAGAGAATCAAGCCAAAAAACGTAGTTCTGATTGGTGGGGGTGAGACCCCTTATATAGATGTTGGGAGTCCTTGAATTGGACTTGGTATAGGAGACTTGGTGGGCAAGTCTCATAGTTAGAATGGACTTTGGAGTCCTAGATAGTAGGAAATTGATTCCTTATCCTTTTAGGTCCCCTTGAGGCTAATCTCCAAGGATTTATATTCTTATCGGGACTCTTTTCAACATCTGTTTTGTCCCTTATTAATTAATTACGAAATTAATTAATAATCAGGGCTTTTGGGCCTTTTTTATTCCATCAGGCCTGATCTGGTCCATCAGGCTTAACCTTTCTGGTCTGAGTATCATATATCTTTTTATTGGGTCTAGCAGCCCACAGCTTGTACAATTAATGCAGTATTTAATAATACAATCATAATTTATTTATCCCTATCAGGGAGCCTCCTACAAGCTTGATCTTTCCAAAGAAATCAAGAACACAAAGTTAGGCTTTGAAGTTTCTAAAAGTCCGATTTAAATAACTGTAAAAATGAGGGTCTTACCATGCTTATTTGGAAGAGACTTGTGAACAAGAGTTGTAGGACATCTCAATACCTTTCCAACGAGCTATAGAACACAACATTTGAGTGAGTATTGAAGGAGATATGGCAGTTTGAAGTTACTGGGTTTGTTTTAGCCGAGAGCTTTCTTCTTGAAATGGGAAAGTCAACTTTCAATTTGTATTTGTGTTATGATATTTGTTGGTTGGTTGCTTCCTTTTGTCTTGGAAATAAATTAAATTTTTACCATGGTGAAAAATGTGTGGCTCACAATCAACTAACCAATCCTTCCCACTTGTCATGCTTATGTCACCTTGTGATGTCATCCTCCCTCACTTGCCCTCTTCTTATTGGTTGGATGACCTCATCATCCCTAACCTCCTTGATTAACTCCTAATTGTTTGCCTAATGACCGTTGATCTGTTATACGATTCGCTTAACTTTCGTTCTCGTTTCTCGTTTGAGGGATCATACCCGGGATCTTATTACTTGGGTTTCCTTAACCTTTCTCAATACATTATATTCCTTTTATGATCCTCTCTTATAATCCTTTAATTTAAATCCTTTTTATCCTGTTACCTTATACTCAATTCTTTCTGTATCTAGTGGATTTTCGGGAAAAAATCAAAGTGTTCGGAATTGGATTCTGACGATCTTTACATACACTTATATACCATATAGAGTACTAATAAAATCTTAGAATATCCATATCAGAACCCCTATATAGTGTGGTATGAAAAGTTTTCTCATTCAGCAAAAACACTATTCATAAGGGTTTCAAAATTTCCCAAAATTTGGGGTTATTACAGTCTCCCCTCCTTAAAAGGATTCCGTCCCGGAATCAGATAGAAAATGAATTGGGATACTTTCTTAGCATTACACTTTCTAACTCTCAAATAAATTTTCCCACATTGTGGTTCTTCCATCAAACTCTGAATAGTTTGATAACCATTCTCCTAATCACTTGTTCCCTTTTCACTCTACAACCCTTCCTGGTTGCTCCATATAGGTTACGTCGGGTTGCATATCTATGCGCTCATATGCCCCTATTTATCTGGCATCTGAATTACACTTCCTTAACACTGATACGTGAGACACGTTACGACCTGCTACATGTTCGGGGTTAGGGCTAGCTCCTATGCTATCCTCCCAATACGTCTTAATATATCCAAGGGTCCAACAATTCGTGGACTTAGCTTTCATTTCTTTCCGAACCTCATCCTTCCTTTCCAAGGAAATACCTATAACAACACTAGGTCCCCTATTTCATACTCTTTTTCCTTTCGTGTCAAATCAACATACTTATCATGTCCATCTTGGGCTACTACCAGCCGTCCTCTGATTAGATCTATCATATCCTTGGTCCTTTGGACTACTGCGGGTCCGAGCATCTTGCGCTCTACAACTTCATCCTAACATAAGGGAGATCGACATTGTCTTCCCTCAAGGATCTCATAAGGCGATACCTCAATACTGACATATGATCTATTGTCGTAAGAAAACTCAACCCGTGTTAAGTGATCATTCCAATTTCTTTCAAGTCTATTGCACAGACTCTCATTATAGCTTTTAGCATTAGAGCTTTTGCTTCTCACTACCCATCCTTTTTCCCAGTTCGTAGTCGCTACTATCTTCCGTTCCTAATATTATACTAGTTATACTTTTGCTCGTTAGCGTTCTATAACCTTTTAATAACCACGTCAACCTTAGTATCACGAATGTGTTTCCATTCCGAATACTACCACAACTTTATTACTCCTTTTTCAGCTGTTTCTATTTCCCAAAGTTTGATCAATCATATAGAAGTAAAGGAATTTGTTGAGAGATCACTATGATCATGAACACTTGTTATCTCGCATAGTTAGTACAGAAGGTGGCCAGCCTTTAGTACTTGACAAGCAATTAAACAATAGTTGGTATCCTACTAGGCTTCTATCACACAGATAGACAGTCATTCGGCAATACCTCCCCTTCTGGAAGGGTTGTTCTTCTCAACTTACATGAAATGAAAAGAAGAGAAAAGAACGAACTGAAGAGAATTGTATATATAAAAAAAATATACTGCCACAAAATATCTGGCTTGGAACCTACCTCTGAACTATAGAGGTTTGTCATAGGAGAACAAAACATATATGTATTTATATCAACATCAAGTATTATAGCATCCTATTTCACATGCCTAAATATTTTTGCTATTCCGTCCATCATTCTATGGACCCATGCTCTTCCTCGAGCTTATACAAAATCACCTTTGAAACTCCCTCGACATCGAAAATCGAATCTGGGATCTCATTCTATACATCTTCGTTACTAGAATTCTATGCTTGCACCGCAACCTTCCTCGTATAATAATACGACTCTCTATTGATAAGAAAGAATAATAATTCACTAGGTAGATACTCTACTTAATTAGTCTATCAATGATAACTTATACACTACCACGACCCGATTAGTGGTACTCAATCTCAACACCCATTCCAATACAACTCTCACGGTTGTAATCAGCTCATTACTCGCAGAATCATTACTGCCTTACTATGGTCCACCACTGACCTACTGTAGTCATTCATTTTCCATGAAGTCTTAATAGCTAACCATACGGAGTCCATACATCTCGTATCTAATTCTCCTAAGGAGTTAACATAACCACCAATCACAATTCATGAAGAACACTCCAAACTCTGACGTACTTTCATGACATGAAGTAGATAAAATTGCAGAAGAGTTTCAATCAAAGCAACGATAGCAGGTTAATACCATTCTTAATCATATGCCTTAAATAGAAGACTTAACTCAAAGGTTCGTCTAGTCCTTTTTGAAACATGGTCCTGGCTTATCTCAAGATAGGACCTCCTAAGATAGATAGCCCGCTCATGGCGATTACACGAATTAAACCTTTACCAACTACTATTACGGTTGGGTATTGCACAGTCATCAGAAGGAATGTCAATCTTCCAAACCATAATACAACCTTCACAGTTTTAACCATCCTCACTGTATTATTTTGGCACAAGCGCCTATAATTATCCTCTTACCTTTAAAGTGTCGGCCACCTCTTTGGCCTTTCCTGATAGTAAAATTTCCTTACAGTCAATTTCATTTTAACCACTTTCACAAATTTTCTACCCTATTTCCGATCACTGCTTGAGTGAAGATGTTTTCCTTAAAATCTGATAAGTAAAAAAAAATCACCATTTTTCCATAAGTTATTGCCTCAGTCTTTAGAGGTTAATCACTGTCATGACTGACTCTCAATCATAATTAGAACATCTTTTATCTTAAGTCCTAATTGCCCTGAATAATTTCGACCATTACTGGTTCGATCCATACTTTCTCGTGGTTTAACACGTGCCCCACTTGGCAACACTATAATTACGTCATATTTCCTTTATCCACATTTCTATTCTTGAGAATTTTGAATATTACCTTTCTCCTTGTAAAACCTCTAAGGTTATCCTTGAATCGTTCCTCCTGTATTCCCTAGATACAGGGCATATCAAAATACCATATACTAATACTAGAATCATTGTCTATATACTTTTGAAAAACAATTTCTCCACTGATTCTTTAAAGGTTGTTATTACCTTAATCCTTTCCAATTCATACTGTCAAATTTCATACTATCCCTATTAAGGGTGAAATGCCAACCTTTATGCATTCCCCTAGGATTCATTTTAAGTTACCGATGTTCTATCCTTAATTCCACCTTTGAAAAGGTACATGCATTCATCCATGGATAAACCAAGTCATATATCCTTGATAGATTATCTTCTTCATCATTCCCACCTCGATAGTCTATACCTAACTTCATAATAGCATCCTTATTCAAATTGAGGTCAATCCATATGGCCTCCAAAAGATAACAATGGTCATCCGCTTTTCTTTCCTGATTTGGTAATGATAACATGGATGTTCTGGAAGATATTGGTCATGTTCAACGTGAACTTCTTCTTAATAATTCCTTATTTACTTTTGTTGTTTATCTCAACAATCACCTCAATGTTGGGATACCTCTCATACCTGGCGTCTCCCTTTCTGAGTATCGAGCCACCGGACTTACATTTCACATTATTGAAGGTCACTTCCTTCATCCAATTTTCCTACTTTCTTACTTTCTTGTCTCCTTAGTCTATCCGTGTCTTATTATTTATCCTTCGAACTATCTAAAGGTTTCCTTGAATCCTCCCAACTTAAAGGGGATAAAATGTACATAACTCGTATGCCTTCAACCATCAACTTTAACTCATGGTGAATCACCCTCATCCTGACGATTACATACTTTTCTATGTCTATTGCTACGAGTCTTTAGGGTTTCCTCATACCCAACTCCCTTATCATACCTCAAACTCTATTGCCTTTATATTCCTTTCCACTTCAGTTTCTTTTTATTTTCCTTTCTCTTATCATTATTTCAAGAACTAACACAACATAAGTATTGATTCCAAACATCCCGTCATTCTGGATTCGTGTCCTCAGAACGAATCTTGATAACTTTTACAACTTAGATTCATAATTCATCATACTCATCCACTTTTGTTCTAGCTCCAAAGCTTTTACACTATCTCATTATCTTTGGGAATTACTTTCCCGAAAACAATTGACTGAACTTAAATCAGTTTATTCTAACCTCTGGCTCCGTGCCTTTCTTGGTCTTTCACCAGCGGGTGGTCTCTCTCTTAGGAGGGTAAGTGACAAAAACAGTCTTTTGTGGTTCGTCAATCATTCAGAATCTCAAATGATTCCTCTATTTCCTTTAGCCAGGCTCTTGCCTCGACTAGGTCAACCTGTTCCTTGGAACTCTGAGAGCTTAGAGACTTAAAGGTCCTGAAAGAATTTCCTATCGCATTGTTTCCTCAAGGTGGTGGTTGGGGATAATAGTCTAAGTTCTGTCTAGACAGGTCCATGAATTGCCGTATAGGAGTACCGTCTCGGGTCTCCTTTCCTTACTCGACTTTCTGTTTCCTTAGTATGAAATGTTTCATCCTACTCCCCATAATTGGGGTCATCTTTTAATTTAAAATCCTCATTTTCCACTCCATTATGTCATGGGTTCCTTCTATCTTGATGGCGACCTCCCTGACTATCACGTTCAGGGTTTGCTCTAAATCTTATTCCTCAAACTATGTCTCTCATCTAAGTTCTCATCCTTACGCTCTTGAACTTTCGGAACCCAAATTCTATAGGAATACCTCATTATTCCCTTATCATCTTTCTCTGGCACCGTATACTCTTTTCCAATAATTCGGTCTCTATTACAATCTCAAACAGCTTTTCTGTACCGGCTCCGGTTACCTTCACTACTATTTCCAAAATCTCTTATAAACTCTCCCAAAGACATTATCATCTTGAGTCTCTCCTTTTTACTAAGGGCATCAGCCACCACATTGGCTTTCCCCGAATGATAAAGAATCTCCCAATCATTATTCTTGATTAGCTCTAACTGCCTCCTCTGGCATATGTTGAGCTCTTTCTACGTGAAAATGTACTAGAGCACTTATGGCTTAGGTAATTCTCGCACTTCTCTCCATACAAGTAGTGCCTCCAATCTTTAAGGTAAAACTATTGCCACGAGCCTAAACTCATGGGCGGGGATATCGAATTTCATATTACCTTAATTGTCTTGACATGTACGCGATTACCTTACCGTGCTGCATAAGCACGCACCCTAAGCCCTTGTGCGAAGCGTCACTACACTTCACAAAATCTCCTTTTCCATCCGACAATGCCAGCATAGGGGCCATCACCAACCTCTGCTTCAGTTCTTGAAAGCTGTTCTCGCATTTCTCTGTCCATTCGAACTTCTCAGTCTTACGAGTAAGCCGCGTTAAAGGGGTTACTATCTTTACAAACTTGAACGAACCTCCGGTAGTGACCGGCCAATCCTACCTCTGGTAGTCGA
This sequence comes from Apium graveolens, assembly GCF_009905375.1. Classification (NCBI taxonomy): domain Eukaryota; kingdom Viridiplantae; phylum Streptophyta; class Magnoliopsida; order Apiales; family Apiaceae; genus Apium; species Apium graveolens. Next base: position 39,347,208 of record NC_133657.1, on the reverse strand, counting down.
CCTAACCATGGTCATCAATTCATCAGTGGTCCTTTATCCAATCTTGTCAGGATCCTCCATGGGATCCTCCTCAACAACTATCCCTTCTAGGACAACATCCTCAACCGCTACATCCTCAATATCAACATCACCCGGTCCTGCGTTAGGACGCTCTATCGGATCCACAATCCGATCTCCAATTAGCAATAAAACATCATCGCGCTTTTACTCCTCAACCTCAGGGTTCGGAGTCCCGCTACCATTTACGATAACGAACTACGCTTCTATCACGATATTTATAAGGGTTCCCATAAGGGTTTTAACTGTCAGTACTACGTTAGGTAGCCCGACTATGAACTTGCCAAGAGTTCTTATTATCTTTGTGAACTTATTATCTTAACGTCACATCATCTCTGAGGTTTATAACGCTTAGCTCTGATACCACTTCTGTAACACCCCCAAATCCGGGGTCGGGGATTCGGGTTGTCACGAGTTTCATTTCCCTTAATAACACCCAATCTTAATAAATAATCAACTACTCTGTACTGTGACCCCACAATAAACACACACACCACAAGTTATAGTCTCAGAGATGAACACTCAAAAATAACACAAGTCCTTATATTCCACAATTATAAACCGTTACACCTTAAAAAGGTTCTGAATAAATTTACATATTCCCTGCCATTATTACAATTCATATTATACATAAGTCTGGTTCATCAATAGTTGAAAACCTAGCCTATTGGTAGCTCCTACCTCAGCTACGGCGGCATCAACGCTTTCAGAAGACTGCGGAACGTTTTCTAACCGCTTGCGAATCGGGAGCTTGGTCTTGTTCATCTTTTCTATCTGTTGTTGTGTGATGAAAGAAGAAATCAAGGGTGAGCAGCAAGCCCACCAAAATAATATGTATAATGATTAACAATATATGAGCCTTCTCATAGTACTCATGAAAGTCTTGGTCAAAAGAAATGAACCAAGTTTGATATCTTAATGCGATGAAGTAGCAAAATATTCAGTATATATACATATATACTTTTCAAAATCTTGGAAGTCCTCTTCCATGCATAATATACATAGAGTTCCAGTTTATAACTGTATAAAAATATCGTTGCAAGGTGATCTCATATATCTACCCTTGTCTCAACGTTTTTCTGAAAATCTTTGATATGCATAAGATAATCATTAACTAGATATAAGTTGAAAATATGAAGTTACAAGATACCCCAATATACTTATATCTTTTCCAAATATTACTTGAACTACCACCGTTCAAGTTATAATCAGTTCAAAAGTTCATCACATAGATGAGACTACAAGACAAGATTTGAATAGATTCAATCTTTGAATATCATTATAAATAATGAAGTTACGAGATACTTCATTAAATCCCGATATATATATACACCTATATATATACATTTCATACACTCCTTGAAGAACTCTGTTGTGAAAATTATAAACAGAGTTGCAATATCCAATGAATTTGGAAAGGAGAAAACCTTGGCATAAACCTGATATCTTGCTGATCAGGCAAAGATACCAATAAGTAACCTTTTCTACTAGTAGATGGACGAATTCCCCACTGGTCATCACCCTGGCCGCAATAGGACCTTATGCTAGACTGCCACTCAGCCACTTACGCATTTGATGGACTCCCACTGAGCCACTTACACTTTCATGGACGCCCACTGAGCCCATGTTGCTTATGCCGACTCAAATAGATGAACTTACTTCCCGAACGATGGACAAGTAATCAAGATGTTTTCTCAAAACAGCAACCTCGTTGCGAATGTAAAATACACCACTGAGCCGGATCCCTCAAGTTTTGAACGAGTATTTAAATCCCCTTTAAAAGGAAGATCTTAAATATAAAAATGAGTTTTGGGATCCGCTCTAACTTTTAAAAATCATTTTGAAGACTCGAAAACACTTTAAAGAGTGTTTGGAGTAATGCTGATTTAATGAAATAAATTAGTCCCAATATATTAGAAAATATCTGAATATTATTATTTAAATAATATTCCCATAAAGAATAATCTTTATAAAAATAATTGAAGTAGAAGTTTTAAAACTTATACTTGAAATGAGTATTAAATAACCAAAGATATACTTATACGAAAGTACTATCTTTATTTGAATAATCAAAGATAAGTTTGATTTTCGACACCTTATTCTTTAATAAAATAAAGAACATATCTCAGCAAATAATCGGAGTCATAGATCCTCAAATGAATATTCAAATAATATTCATTAAATAATATAAACTGAGTCATAAGCCCTCGAATGAATATTCAAATAATATTCAATAAATAATATAAAAGAGTCATAAGCCCTCGAATGAATATTCAAATAATAAAATAAAAGGAGTCATAAGTCCTCAAATGAATGTTTAAAATAATATTCATTTAATAAAATAAAGAAGTCATAAGCCCTCGAATGAATATTCAAAATAATATTCATTTAATAAAATAAAGAAGTCATAAGCCCTCGAATGAATATTCGTAATAATATTCATTAAATAAAATAAAGGAGTCATAAGCCCTTGAATGAATATTCGTAATAATATTCATTAAATAAAATAAAGTTATCGAATAAACCTTATTCGATTAATAGTTTTAAAAACTATATCAATATATATATATAAATATATATTATACTCGGGAGCCTCGCCTCCCGGTTTTAGAAAAAGTTCACCTTTTGATCCCCTATACTAAGGGTATACGCAAATACCGCTTATCTCTAGCATAGGTATTATGCAACGAATAAGCATTTGAACCAACAGATATATAAATCAAGAATACGAAACAGGCATGCATATATACCATATCACATGCTACAATATATCGCAAGAATTTGCTAATAACAAATATGCATTTATCACAAGATCATGCATATATACATATACATCACAACAACAGTATAACGGGTAGAAAACTTGCCTGAGCGACTGGGGGTTACAAATGGCTCGGGACGAGTCTGGTAACCTATAAACAACAAGTAAGTTGGAATTAAACCAAAGTCACTTGTAAATCTATACTTTAACCAACTTAGACTCTAACGCTTGCTTTGCACTTACTGATTCTCTTAAGTCACTCGAGTACCCTCGGCTCCACCATTTTTAATAATTTAACCATTACGAGTTTTAAGGCGATTCCTTCGCGAGTGTCTTACCAGCTGCCTAACACACTTAACATAATTGTTTCATACACTAATTAACCCTTTAAGGTCCTTAACCAAGGTTTCAAAGTAAGGCGAGGGGTAATGGTTCGGTCGCGAAACGCCGTTACTTAAAACGGTCGTTTCTCCTAAACCGTACATCGGAATCAAACGAACTACATATCAAAACGAAGCTCGTAACATGAACTATCTAAACATGGCAATGGTCAAAACCTAGCAGGGATTTCTCGGGTCCTAATGTTATGAACAAAAGTAGTCTAAAGTAAATCGGACATTACGACGGCTATGTTTACGCGATTTCCCAAATTTTTACCATTCCAAATCATATCAATCCAACTACCAATCAACAACAACTCAATATACACATCAATGCTACTGATTTCAGTCATAATAAGCTCAAGGATCTCAATCCAATCATATATTATAACATCTCCAAATTCAACTAAACTACTTAACAATTAAGCTCGAATCATGCTTATCATTCAAATTACTACTCATCCATCCAAACCATCTCCAAACTTCAACATTCAAACTTATTACTAAAGGGTGTGAAGATTTATACCTTCCTTGGGAGGTGTTAAGTTGCTAGGAAGCCTTAGGGAGCCTCCTACAAGCTTGATCTTTCCAAAGAAATCAAGAACACAAAGTTAGGCTTTGAAGTTTCTAAAAGTCCGATTTAAAGAACTGTAAAAATGAGAGTCTTACCATGCTTATTTGGAAGAGACTTGTGAACAAGAGTTGTAGGACATCTCAATACCTTTCCAACGAGCTATAGAACACAACATTTGAGTGAGTATTGAAGGAGATATGGCAGTTTGAAGTTGCTGGGTTTGTTTTAGCCGAGAGCTTTCTTCTTGAAATGGGAAAGTCAACTTTCAATTTGTATTTGTGTTATGATATTTGTTGGTTGGTTGCTTCCTTTTGTCTTGGAAATAAATTAAATTTTTACCATGGTGAAAAATGTGTGGCTCACAATCAACCAACCAATCCTTCCCACTTGTCATGCTTATGTCACCTTGTGATGTCATCCTCCCTCACTTGCCCTCTTCTTATTGGTTGGATGACCTCATCATCCCTAACCTCCTTGATTAACTCCTAATTGTTTGCCTAATGATCACTGATCTGTTATACGGTTCGCTTAACTTTCGTTCTCGTTTCTCGTTTGAGGGATCATACCCGGGATCTTATTACTTGGGTTTCCTTAACCTTTCTCAATACATTATATTCCTTTTATGATCCTCTCTTATAATCCTTTAATTTAAATCTTTTTTATCCTATTACCTTATACTCAATTCTTTCTGTATCTAGTGGATTTTCGGGAAAAAATCAAAGTGTTCGGAATTGGATTCTGACGATCTTTACATACACTTATATACCATATAGAGTACTAATAAAATCTTAGAATATCCATATCAGAACCCCTATATAGTGTGGCATGAAAAGTTTTCTCATTCAGCAAAAACACTATTCATAAGGGTTTCAAAATTTTCCAAAAATTGGGGTTATTACAATAAGGAGAAGGAATATTGGGTACTCTATTTTGATGGAGCATCAAAAACAAATTCAAGTGGAGCAGGGTTAGTTTTACAAAGCCCTGATGGGTTCTTGATTGAATATGCTATGAAGTTAGACTTCCCGACCACAAACAATGAGGTAGAATATGAAGCTCTGATAGCTGGCCTTGGATTAGCAGGGACACTAAGAGTCAAGAATTTAAAGGTCTGTGGAGACTCGAAGCTGATCATATCCCAGGCAAAGGGAGAGTTTGAGGCAAGGGATGATACGATGGCCAAGTGTGTCCGCCTAGTAAGGGCTGTGATGACCCAATTCGATGAATGTCATGTTGAGTACATTCCAAGGGATGAAAACGCTAAGGCAGATGCCTTATCAAAGTCTGCTTTATCTGAGATAGAGAAAAGTTCAGGAAGTGTGTACTTTCGTGTTTTGAAGACGCGGAACATTGATGTTAAGCTTGTAGCTCCTATTGGTCTGGGGACGTCATGGATAGATCCCATTAAGACCCATATTCAAACCGGTTAGTTGCCAAATGATGCTACTGAAGCACGGAAGTTAGCTGTTCGAGCACTAAGATACTCCTTGATAGATGGGATTTTATATAAAAGATCTTTTGTGGTTTCCTACTTAAGATGTCTCAGGCCCGATGAGGCACGCTTGGCTCTTGAAGAAGTGCATGAAGGTATCTATGGGCAACACTTGGGGGTCAGAGCACTAGCTCATAAGATAACCCGTTTAGGCTTCTATTGGCCAGAAATGATGGTTGATGCCAAAGAGTATGTGAAGAAGTGTGAACGCTGTCAGAAGCATGCACTTGTCGTTAGACAACCCCCCGAGATGCTGACCTCCATCAACTCACCCATCCCCTTTGCTATGTGGGGAATGGATATACTTGGGCCTTTCCCCATGGCCACGGCACAGAGGAAGTTCCTGATTGTAGCCATTGATTATTTTACTAAGTGGATTGAAGCCAAACTTTTGGCCAAGATCACAACTAAGCAGGTTGCACAATTCCTGTGGGAAAATATTATGTGTCGGTATGGAATTCCCCGCATCCTAGTCACTGACAATGGAACACAGTTCAACAATGAGAAATTCAAGAAGTATTGTGAGGAGAATGAAATTGAATTACGATTCACCTCTGTGGCTCACCCACAAGCCAATGGGCAAGCGAAAGTGGCGAATCGAATAATCCTGGATGGACTAAAGAAGAGGATCGAGAAGTCAAGGAATAACTGGGTGGATGAAATACTCCCAATATTATGGGTCTATAGGACTATCTGTAGAGTCACGACTGGAGCAACTCCCTTCATGTTGGCGTATGGGGCAGAAGCAGTTGTCCTTGTAGAAATATCGCATTCATCTCCCCGAGTCCAGGCTTGTAATATTGAGGAAAATGAGGAGGGGCAAAGATTAGCCTTGGACTTAATCGATGAAGTACGAGATGAAGCACAGGCGAAGATAGTGAACTATCAGAAGAAAGCTTCGTTTTATTACAACCTAAGGGTTAGGGAAAGGTTCTTCAAGTAAGGAGATTTGGTCCTCAGAAAAGTGGAAGCCTCTGGAGTAGGGCAGAAAGGAAAGCTTGCCCCAAATAGGGAAGGGCCATATAAAGTTAAGAGCGTTCAAGGAAGAGGAACCTACAAGTTAGAGACTATAGATGATTTTGAAGTCCCGAGAACTTGGCATGGACAAAACCTGAAGGTTTACTATGTGTAAATCAGTTGAGCACGACCCTCACTTGTCAAAACGACAAGTAGGTTGAAAAACACCTTGAAGCTTTGCTTGCGTAGGATTTTATATTCTAATTTCAGTAGGATTCACATTGTTGATTCATTATTGTTAAGGGTCGAACCCATACTATGTAAGGATTTGAAAACCAGACTTTATATTAATAAGTTTGAAATTATTTCAACCTTTGGATATTTAAGTTGTGATAATACTTTGTGTGATCTTAGCAAAGATCATGCTTTGATCATTAAAAGAAGGAGACTTTAAAAGTTCTTCTATAAGGAGTGCTTGTTGCACAACTCAAAGGGCCAAGTTGTTCAAGTCATTGAACATTCTCTTTAAAAAGCATAATAAGTGCTGAAAAATTAAAGGGGGAAGGTATGAAGAAAAAAACAGCATAAATAGCCCCCGAAGGGTAATAAGTTCTGGATACAAATAAAGTTCAACAATAAGTTATGAATAAAATTACAAACTAGAAACACTACTCCTCCATGCGGGAGCCTTCATTCTCCTGCTCCTTTTCAGCACCATCCTTTTCAGCATTTTTCGCGGGAGAAGCAGGAGGAGAGGTAGTGCTAGGATCCAGGATGCGATCATCCGGCTGAGGGGAGTTGAAGAGGACATCCAAGCTGTCCTTCGTCTCAGCCTGCTCAGGCCTTATAAAGTCCTTAGGGTCGACTAAGCCCGGATGCCTCTCAAAAACCGCCTTCATGGCCGCATCCCATCCCTGGGTAAACTGTAGGGAATAAAGACCCTCATCATGAATCTCCATGAGATTCTTGAATTTATCAGAATCCATGTAATCATCAATGATGGTTTCCTTATCACTCCTAAGTTTCACCAGCTCAGAATGAGCCTTAGACAGCTCCTCCTTCTTTGTGTCCAGCTTCTTCTCCAGGACCTTAGCTCTCTCCTCCCATTTCTTCATCTCATTTTCAAACTCATCAGAGTTACCCTTCCAAGACCTAGCCTGATGGAGGGCCGCCTGGAAGTAGGTGTTACTCTACACAAAGAAACATGAGTTAACACAAGTTCATTAAAAAACAAGAAAGTTGGAATTTAAAAAGAAAGGAGTAGTATGTTACCGCAGCTTGGGCCTGAGAACCCAGAAGCTCGATGGTCTCAATGTCACTCCCCGTAACGATGTCAGTGAAGTCGTGGGGAGTGATGGAATGGTACGACCAATCCTTGGCATGTTTGGTGGATCCAACCACCGTATCACTTCTCCTAAAGCCCCAGTTAGGCCTAAAGGAGTGCGTCTTGAGTGGAGAATCCACATCATCCTCCCGCTCTACAACAGGGACGTGGGGCCTAAGGAAGGTGGGAGCATCAGGCTTGCCCCTGGGATCTCTGTTCAGCTTGGCCCTCTTTTGGCGGCCAGATTCCCCCTCCTTAGGCCTGTTGATGTTGTTAATGGCCTCGCAAGCTGAAAGGAAAAGAAGAAAAATATTAACTTCTGGAGATAATAAAGTTGCAATAAAAGGAGTAAAATAGATGCGCAGGACCCGCGGTCAGGGCTCCTCGATAAATAAACAGAGTATCCCCCTCCCAGTTACATGTCCAATCCCCAGGGGCGGCTGGGTAATCCTATGATAGGGTGGAAGTTTATACATGGTGTTCATGGACTCAATTCTACCATCCAACTCGTGAAAGTGTTACCATGGTTATATGAATCTAATTCAGATAAAGAGGGATATTCATCGCCTCTGGAGTTTATCATCTATTAAACAAGTGTATGGAGATTGGATTTGAATGGCAGTACCTCTCTTGGAAGTGTTCATCTTCCCCAAACGAGCTAGATCACGTTCCGCCATTGATATTCTTCGGATGAAGGCTTGAAACCCAGAAAAACTTGAATGTGGTGGAGCTACGGTGGCTGAGGTCGCCGGAAATCGCCTTTCTAAGAGAGGAAACTTGAGAGAAATTTGAGAGAGTTTTTGAGAGAAAAGTTGAGAAATGAGAAGTGAAATGAGGATTCTCGCTTCTCACTTCTCTTTTATAGGCGAAAAGCTCGGAATACGAGGCGTTTTTAGGCCCATACAGCCAGGCCCAATTTGAGGAAAGCCCATCATAGGGAAGTTTCAGGGGTATTCTAGAAGCAGAGATGGAAACTGAAGAGTCAAAAATTGACCAGAATTTTGAAGAAATGATTCGATCAGAGTCCTGATCGACAAAGGAAAGAACCCTGATCGATATTTCATTCGATCTAAAGGGTAAAAAGCCGCTTAGTTCGATCAGAGTCCTGATCAACAAAGGGAAGAACCATGATTGATATTTCATTCGATCTAAAGTATAAAAAGCCACTTAGTTCGATCAGAGTCCTGATCGAGACTCTGATCGAAATCGATCAGGAATCCTGATCGATTTTACAAAAATCCTGATCGAAAATTCCATCGATTAGAGTGGTGTTTTGTGAGTTAGTTCGATCAGGATCTTAATCGAAATCGAGCAGGAATCCTAATCGATTTTGCAAAAATCCTGATCGAAAATTCCATCGATTAGAGTGGTGTTTTGTGAGTTAATTCGATCAGAATCCTGATCGAAATCGATCAAGAATCCTGATTGGTTTTCAAAAATCCTGATCGAAGATTCAATCGACCAGAGTGGCAATATCACAGTAAGTTCGATCAGGATCCTGGTCGATTTCGACCAGGATTCCTGATCGATTTGGTATGTCCCCTGATCAATTTTAAGCCAAAATTAAGGATGAATCCCAGAAATACGGGAAAAATCCAGAAAATTAAGGAAAATCTCAGAATTAAGGGAAAAATCCAGAAAAATTAAAGATAAATCTCAGAATTGAGAGAAAAATTCAGAAAATTAGGGATAAATCCCAGAATTAAGGGAAAAATCCAGAAAATTCAGGGAAAATTCCTGAAAAGTAAGATAAATTCCTAAATAATAGGAATTAAAGCAAATCGGTGTAAATGTGTAGGTCGCACCACACTTTACGCAAAACGATACCCTGTAAGGGAACGAATGAACTTCTGCGAAGCCTAGTCGCTGTTTCCCAGAAATTGGGGGGCAAATGAAAGGGAATAAATAAATCCTGATTACGTAGTTAATGTTGCATTAATTACACATGATTTGGGCTACAATGCCCAATAAGAAATCAGCTTCCTACTTCCTAGGACTTCAAAGGTCATTCTAATTCAGAGACTTGTCCACCAAGTCTCCTATCCCAAGTCCAATTCAAGGACTCCCAACATCTATATAAGGGGTCTCACCCCCACAAGGTCATTCTAACTACGTTTTTTGGCTTGATTCTCTAATTCACAGAGATACGTAGGCATATCGTAAAGGCAGAGTTAAGCTACGAAACACAAGAGCAGCCATTAAAGACCTTGACCTCCCGAACCTTTGCAATAAACACAACAATTAATATACTCTAGTTTTTTATCCATAACACCCGCAATTTGAACAGTGATTTTGTCGGTACGGTAAAATTGTGAACAACTCAAATTCAGGATTTTGGCTCTAATTCCAATTTGATGCAAAACAGTTCTGTTAAAACAATGATTTATTAAACAAAATCGATAATAAATGAACAAGCAATGAATTATATGATTCTCGAGAATAACTAATCAATATTATTCCGAAGAAAGTATATGTTCAAAATTAAGTTATAAAACGGGAATAACAATGTTTATATAGAAATAGAAACCTCAATAAATAATTTAATGAGCTAGGGCCTGTAACAATTGAACTTTATTATAATTAACCAACTAAATTAATAAACTAATAACCCTTCCTATAGCATATATAAATAAATACATTATTTATTTCTAAACTAAATAAAAAAAATTAATCAATAACATATATATTAATTCTTTATTCTCGTCTCTCCACTCTCATACTGCTGTTGAAAAGGTAAAGAGGCATCCTTTCGCCTGCCCTCTGACAGCTGTTAAAGAGGTATAGATAAAGGCAAAAGAGTTGCTTGCACCAACATCAAGTTTAAATTGAAATTATCATTTGTACGTTAGTACAAATAAAATTTAATTTCCAACCACAGGTAATCGCTCACTGGTAATCAACCACGCTGTACATGGTTCACCTGTAACCGCAAGGTATGTCAAATTGTCAACCACCAGCTCCAAACATAAGTTGGTGATTTGATCAGAGACGATGGTAAAGGAAGTTCCGAAAGTAACAAACTACTAAAAATTAGACAAATAGTGAACTGGACAAATTGTTTTCACCTCAATGAGAAGTTGATAACATGATGAAAGCTTCTCCTAATGTTCTAGCTAAGCAATATATAATTTCTAAAATGATCTCTCCACATAACAAATGATCTCTCCACAACAATTTCTGTATTAGCACCGGAGAAGTTTCTATAATTGCCCTCATGGAAAATCTCGTGTTATCGCCTCTAAATACACTTCCTATGTGTATGTAGCTCATTATTGCTTCAAGAATTTTTTGAAAAGTCATCTTTCTTGAACACAGATTCCTGCAAAATTTGAGAAGTGGACAAATCTATGAGAAAATGACACTACACGAATTGTCCATCTCTACACCACCTTTATTGAAGAATATGAACTCAGACAACTAAGTCATTAACCATCAAACATTATGATTTCGAAAGCATTTTTTCCTGACTTCAGAAATACATCACAACTCTAGTAACTAATTTCTTAATGGGATAACTATATAAATTGTACTAATACTCAATGGAAAATAATGTATCAACCACAACTGGAGCCATCCTACTTTCAATACAACTATTTTTGAATGCGAAAACAACCATCTAGAGTACTATCTAATTTGTTTTCTATTTTAATTCCAGGATATTGTCTGATAGATGTCTAACTGTGCCTAGTCTTTAATAAAATGCTCTTATTTTTGCATTTAATACCACTCAGCAGGCTAGGGGTCTTTGCATAGACAGCCTTCACTACTCTTTTAGAGTAGAGGTAAAATATTGTGTGCATTTCACCATCTCACAACCATAACTTGCTCTACAAGCAAAATGCAAACTGCATATGGCTTTGTTTGGTTTATGGATTTAAATAGTAGCTTAAATACTAATAGTTTTAGAGGAATCTCCAAACACTACTACAAAATTTGATGGTTTTTTCTTTCATAACTGGGTTGACACCACTTAGCAGTGCAGGGATCAAGTTATAAAAAGACTGGTTTTTTCTAATTCACATCTTAAATCAGCAGTTTCTCTGAAACTACATGTATAGATGGGGGCAATTATATATAAGTTGAAAACAAATTACTTGCTTCAACTTGTTATCAATTTCATATTCGCGGGCCAAAATAAGAAATTTAAGACTGATCAACAAGGGGTGAAGTGACATCCTCTTTTTTGGTAAAGGTTGGAAGGGGTAACAGATTTGGATGCGGTTGTGAACAAATAGGTGGAGGACTAAAAAACTGGGATACCTTGCTCAAACATAACGAGAGTTTCTAGCAAGCTAAAGCCATAATAAGATCCATATACACGTGTAATACAATCATAAATTCATAATCAAGATAGAGAACCAGGATAGTGGTGACATATAATGCAGGTTCATAATAAAACATTAACAAGACAATTTCTTTGGTGGTATAAAAAACAAACAAAATTCCTTTGATGAAGAGAGAATAAACTTACATTTCAACTAGGTCAGAATTTGTTGTCGTTGACTTTGTCATTGCCAAATCCAAACCCACTAGACCCAGTGCTATTACTAGAACGGCCTGATCCAAAGCCCCCATAACGATCTGAGCCACCTAGGTTACCATAACCACCAGAATGTTGAGAACCTGATCCAAGTTCCCCGAAACCGCCTGAACGTCCCAAACCTGATCCACCATACCCACCGCTTGCTCCACCATAACCACCGCTTGATCCACCATACCCGCCGCTTGATCCACCAAAACCGCCGCTTGATCCACCATACCCTCCGCTGGATCCACCATACCCTCCGCTGGATCCACCATACCCACCCCTCGATCCACCATACCCACCCCTCGATCCACCGTACCCGCCACTCAATCCACCACTCGATCCACCGTACCCGCCACTCGATCCACCGTACCCGCCACTCGGTCCACCGTACCCGCCACTCGATCCACCTGAAGGGGCACCAAAACCACCTGAGCGGCCAGATGATGAGCCTCCATAACTGCCAAAATTTCCACCTCCATGGCCACCATAACTGCTAGAGTGACCATAACTTGAATTACCAAATCGACTACCTCCCATATTCCCAGATGATCCGAAACGGCTACCACTACCTCCCATTCTCCTGAATACGTCACTGACTACAGCATCTGCTTGAATACTCGGGAGCTGATCAGAAAGTAAATAAATATCAATTTTACTACATTTAACTTGAAGAAGAATTGTGAGATTTTCACATATACACACACAGAGATGTGTGTGTGTGTGTATATATATAGAGGGAGAGAGAGAGAGAGGGGGGATAATCAACCAGAAAAAGGACAGAACAGATGGCCAAATTCACTCCGCAATTTAGATAACTAAATGTTTTCATAGAGAAGAACATCAAAACTAATGTCACCCAGACCCAATTATAACTCCAGTAACTTCCACAAGTATGGAAAATAAGATAAATATAGAAGTGTTACAATATAGAAATTCAAGATAAATTATACTTTACCATACTACTTCCTTCAATGAATCATTTGCAGCTATTACTTTCATCAGATGGACATTTATATTTAAATTAAAAAAAAAACGTGATCTTAAGTACTGAGACAGTACCTTTGTGAACTGGCACGCTGCATCTCTTTCAATAAGCCTAACATTACTAGACTGGTCCGATGAATAAATAAGAATAGCCTTCCCTTTCTTCCCTGCACGACCTGTACGGCCAGATCGGTGGACAAAAATTTCTGACGAATTTGGAATTTCATAATGTATCACCTGAACAAGTATACTATTTAGTTAGAGAATATGAAAATCTAATTAAGAATATCAAAGAGCTAAATCTAATATCAAGCTTTATGGTTTAGTTATACCACATCACTGTCTTGCATAGCATTCTTGAATTCTTTTTACAGCGCCAAAGTCATTCCATTTGGCACAACAATTTTTATACTTGTAATTTTTTCTTTAGAAAGATAGGTATCACAATTCACATCAAAGCTTTCAAATCAATCAGAAACAAATGGAACATATTTAGACTCACCAGATCCACATTAGGTACATCTAAACCACGAGCAGCAACATCGGTAGCAATTAAAACATTAAAGCGGCCATCACGAAATCCTGAAAGAGTCATTTCCCTCTGAGCTTGTGTGATGTCCCCATGCAAAGGCTCACAAGGGAAGCTCTTTTTCATTGCAAATGCTAATCGATCAGCATCACGCTTCGTTTGTGTGAAAACAATGCATTTGCCCCCGTTTGCATGTTGCTAAAAAAAGAAACAAAATACAAAAGGATGTTATCATTCCATCAGTCAAAATATAAGGACTATGAAGAAAGAGAGCCAGGTGATCGTACAGTTATTAGTTGTCCAATAATTCCAGGTTTCTCGTAAATCTCTGACACAATTGAATATAATGAAATCCCCTCGGCCAATTTCTGGTCATTTTCTCCTACCTAAAACATAAAAATAGTAAGTAACCATGCCAAAGTGCAGCAGATTTAATATCTTAGATTATATTATGACAACGTAAGGAGATTTGTTCATCATGGCACTTACAAGATCAATAGTCAACGGATTCTTAAGAAACTTCCTAGTAAGTTCAACAATCCATTTTGGCATTGTTGCAGAGAACATTAAGGTCTGGCGTTCAGCCGGCAAATTCTTTAAGATCATTTCAACATCGTCGACGAACCCAAATTTAAGCATTTCATCAGCTTCATCTAGAACCATGAACTGGACCTCAGACAAATTGAGTGCACCCCTTTTAATTAGATCAATGACACGTCCTGGTGTTCCCACAACTATATCAACGCCATTTTTAAGTGCATTCGATTGAGGATGAATTGGAGCGCCCCCATAGACACATAATGTATACAAGTTGCAAGACTCAGAAAATTCTTTATCAACTTGTCTAGCAAGCTCTCGAGTTGGGGCCAGACACAAGGCCAGGGGATTTCTTCCAGCTCTGTTTTAAAAGGCGAGGTCATTAAACATCTCTGCTTATAAAGCTAAATATTAAGGCAACTCGATCAGGAATATATATATATATATATATATATCTGTGTGTGTGTGTGTCAGAGCTATAATGTGTTTGTGTGTGTGAATAATTTAAAACAAGAACGTTAGTTAACTTGAAGAAGAGCAAAGAGTATCAAAAATATATCAAACCCATGTTTCTCGTTGAGCTTGATAATTTTATCCATAATTGGAATCCCAAAAGCAAGAGTCTTTCCTGTTCCTGTTTTAGCTCGGCCTATCATGTCACGTCCCTGCATTGCTGGTTCAAGCACAGCTCTCTGTAAAGCCATCAAACAAAAAATTACTTGCTCCAGTTTAATATACCGAAAAGATATATTTATTAACATTTGGATCGTGTTTGTTTTTATCTATCAAACAGAAAACTACTTGCTACTACTTGCTCCAGTTTTACACCACACACAGTTACAAAATCATTTAAATAGTCATGTGAACTAGACTAGCATACAATTAAGTACATTTGAGAGGTGAACTATCTAATCCCATCTAATCCCACAAAGTCCAAGGTATTGTTAGTCGGTCGTAAATGAACCAACTAGAAGGTAATAAAATTTAGCCCGTGGGATAAAAAAAAATGGCTTAAGTATCAAATTTACAACTATATACCTAGAGAAATATCAAATTTACCACCGATTAATTTGGGGTCTCAAATTGACCATTTTTCACATTAAAATGCTAATTTTCGGTGATAAATTTGAGATATCGTTAGCTTATGACCGACTTGAAAAGTGGCCAATTTGAGACCCACCGACTTGAAAGTGGCCAATTTTAGACCCCAAATTTTTCGGTGGTAAATTTGAAACTTTGTTAATTATATAGCGGTCAACTTGATAACTAAACCTAAAAAAATTAATTAAACAAACCTACACTACACAATCGAGAATCAAAACAATCACACATAAACCGCGAGCTTTAAACTCAAAACCAAAAAAAATCCAAACTTTCATCATACCATCCAATTATTAGCACACAAACATAACAAAAAAATAACATTTTTTAATCCATATACCTGAATAGGAAAAAGCTTAGTAATACCCTTTCTAGCCAAAGCATCAACAATTTGATTCGAAATACCAAGTTTCGATATTTCAAGACCCTCGTCTCCTTTCCCATCCCCTTCTCTCTTAGGATCGTCATCCCTAAAATCATCCACCGCCGCGGCGATGTTCGACAACTCCACACCACTCTTAACATTCAAAAACCCACCAGAATGAAAACCCCTCCTCAATTTCAAATCGTATATTCCTTTAATTGCGCAATCATTACTGTATGTAGAGGTTGTATATGTAGAGAAATTGTTAACATGGGTATCAACAAAATGATGATTTGGAGAAAGATTAGTGGTGGGATTGAGAAGAACAAGAGCTCGCTGAGTGAAGGAAGCGAGTGTGAGTCGCTTAGAAGAGGCTGATCTTCGAAGTAACACGAGAGCTGTTGTGTTCATTTTGATCAAGATTTTGAAAACCCTAAAAATGGGATCGTTGTATTTTAGGGTTTAAGAGAAATGGGGGTTTATGAATTATGATGATGACAAAATGGGGTTTTAGTGTTTTACTTGAACCCCGGGTAGCGGTGGCCACGGAAATATCGCCAGATATTTTTATACAGGAATTAGGAAGGATGTGTTTGGTTAACTGTTTTCTTGTTGCACAATACACACCACTAAACCAAATTTTGCCAAACAAAGGGTTACTTTTTAATTGTGATTTTTTAATATTTATATATTTTTATTTTTATAAATATTTTGATTATATTAAACTTTTTAATAATTATGCTCATTAAATTAGAAAATTTTTGGATAAAAAATAATTTAATAATAAAAAGAAACACCACATTTATAAAAATAGTCACATCGAACAAAAATAAAACAGAAAAAATAGTTGATTAATCCGTCAATTCTAAAGATACAATAACATTATTTATTAAAATGAAATATTTATATGGACCCGTTGCACCACATTCAGTTGGACTAATCTCATTTGAGCTATCGACCATAATTACAATTCCCCTTCAAATTTTTTTCATTAAATCAAAAATCATACTCTCACAAATAAATCAGAGAAATACCAAAATTCTCGCTAAGAAACGACTAGGACCAAATTAAAATTACGAAATAAAAGTAAGAGTTAGATCCACAAAAATAAGAGAATCTGAACCCCTCAAAAATGAAGAATCAAATGCTTTGTTGAAGATGATCGAAAATCTGGATACTCTGATAATTTTTTATTTAAGAATTATTTTTGAAAAAAAAATGATAAAAATGAGGATTTAATAGCAAGAATAAGAAAAGTCAAAAAAAATATAGAGATTGGGGTTTTTCACCGGAAAAATCGATGCATGCCCCAATAACGACTATATTTGAGAAAGAGAATATGAAGTTAGAGATACAAAAGAGAGTGGGGTTTCTGATAATATATTATATGGAACTTGAAAATAATTGAACTCTAGAGATTTTTAAAATAAAATAATCACATACATATAAATTGAAATAAATTCGTAAAATAATTAAGCATGTAAAAATAAATTTTGAATAGGATTATTTTTAAGAGGTTTTTTTGAAAAATGTGTTTTTTGAAGTTTTTTTGCAAAAAAATATAAATATTTAAAGTTTTTATTTGCAAAAAGATGATTTTTTTTAAAAAAAATTGATATCGCAAACCGATGTAATAAAAATTTTGTGTTCTTTTTAAAAAACATAAAAAAAATTACATACATGATTGATTTCAGTTACAAACCGTATATATTTACAATTATTTTCAACAGATAGTAAAATTACAAATAAATTAAAAAAATATATTTTTGATAATTTTTTTATTTATTATAACCATCAAATGGTCTTGATTTTACAAGTGTTATCATTACTTATTTTACTTAGGAGTGATACTCTTGTATTTTAATTTTCGTTGCAAATATCATTCTGTTACCCAAATGTTAGAATATAGGTAGATGACCTAATTTACCTATCCACATATTAAATTTTTTGCAATTTTAAGTACGTTATTAATTATATATATATATAGGGAGAGTTCAAAAGAGAGCCCTAACTAGAGACCCCAATTAATAATCATTAATTTTATGTAGATAATGTGGTCTAGATTATTTTTTAAAATACATTAATATACATGTATTAAGATAACGAGGTATCTATGTCCGCGCTATGTGTGCTAATATGATCCTTAAATTCAATATCTTGATATTTTTTATTATTATGTTTAAATAAATAATTGTAGAAAATAAGTTACATTTTCTATATGGTAATGTTGAGATTGTTACATGAATCAATGTTGCTAGTAAAATAATTATACACATTCGCCTTACTAAAATAATAATTATCTACATAATGATTTATTACAATGAAAAATCTATTTCAAATATAAATATATTTGATAAAAGATTCTCTACAACATGAATCTGCATAATTTATCAAGTACACAAATGATAAAGCCTGGTAAGTGTATTTGGTTTTGTGGATTCTATAAATCCAGGTATGTCGGACTAATGAACAATGTCTTAACCTCATATAGTGCAACTAAAATTATTTGTATAGAATGGTGGCTGATAAGATATAAAGTTGATAAAATAATTATATTTGAAGGCACATGAGGCATCGGATTTACATTCTTCTGGTACATACATTGTTCTTTTTTTAGATCATGAAGTAGACTATAATCATAGTTTTTTATAACATTAATTTGTAATAATTTGATTTTTGCGGATGATAAAGTGGAGTCTTCTCGTTCTTTTTACAAAATAATGTCAGAGTCTCTACTTCAAAAAGGATGTTTGGTATGATATTTTGATTGTGTACATAATTTAAATATAATAAATTTTATATAAGCATTTGGTACAAAGAATACCTTAAGTACCTATTTGTTTGGTCCTGATATATACAAATTATATTCTGTGTGCAATAAGGTGGTACCAAAATACTTTAATGATGCTTATGGCGTGAAGCTAACCATGTTAAAAAAAATCGTTGCATGTGATAATCTGTGGTGTATATCATATATGTACAATGGAGGTTATGTCAGTAATCTCAGTGCAATGCTAGAATTCTACAAAGTTGTTGAGAACGAAACAATTGTATTGACATTTGATCATGAAAACTTGCTCCAAGGCAGAATATACCAATTAGATGGAAAAGAGATTGATTATGTATCTCGTATGACGGGTGGTGCAGCGATTACAACTGGTAAATGGATCTGGGATGCAATATCTAAGAAATCAGGTATTGAGGTTTAATTAAAGATCAACTCCATTTTAGTTTAATGGCCTATAATGTTAAACTGATTTGGACTACACTAGGTTGCAAATAAGTGATATGTATCAAATGAATTAGATAATCACATAATGTTAAAGCAGAAGAGAAAATGTTTGTACATGATCATGGGTATACGGACATAATCAATATATATACTGAAGTTGATGGTAACATAATTGTAAATTTAGGAATCTTCTACTCATCATTTTCTTTAGTATAATATGATTATTGATTTACATTTAATTTGATTTTAATTTGCAATGGTAGATAACGAAGGTGCAACGCATAATGTAATTCTTGATATGATGGAAGAGGATATAGTTGAAGATTTTGGACAGGATGCGATACAGTTTACTGTAAAATTGCACCCATCAAATGCGAATAATTCTACACATGGAGTGGTATTGTTAGTTTTTTCTATTCGTAAATGGAAATATGCTTGTAGTCTTTATATTACTAATATATTTTTCTTGCTAAATGTAGCGTATTCCAGAACATATTAAACCTAGAGGACGTGATTGGGAGTCTGGTGAACGGATCAAGATAATAACTCGAAGTGGTACATGGCAGCTTACTATAATTATTTCAGGTGGAAAAGGCCGTTTTTCAGCTGGATGGAATAAATTCATCTCAGATAACAAATTGAAGAAAAATAAGACTCTAGAATTCACCTTGATTGAGAATCAGGGTGACATAAGTTTTTCCGTTAAGTGGTGAAGTAAATTTGCAGCTTTGCAAGTGATTTTGTTTGTTCAGATACTTGACCAATATTTTCATACTTTTCAATTGGATCCTTATTTTCAATTAATGTAGCACTACTTTTAATTATGTATGGTTTCATAATATTAAATGTTTTCTGATGGTTTGTGTATTGGATATAAATGTTAATATTTTATTTGGCACATAAGGTCTATTGGAAAAGTGGTGCTCATTCATAAGAATTATACTCATAATTCTCTCACCTGCACACTCTGCTTAAAGGAAAAAATAGTAATAGCGCAGCTACTATGGATACATAATGTTCTGGATTGCAAAGAAAAGTAATACCAAATCAATATTTGAACTCGGTATCTCTCTTGGTACAGTGATATAAAGGCCAATAATTCGAATCGCAAATCCCTAGGCTTGGATTGGAAGTAGCTTTTAACTTTTTTATCGTTCGAAATGTGATACTGTGTAGCTAACCAAAAAAAATCCTTGTTACATGTTGCAAATTCGAGTATAGCAGTGGTTTATGATTTTTGGCAACTTAACATACAAAAAAAGATTTGACAGATGATTTACTTAATGGAAATTGCATATAATTTGATCTCATATTCAAAAATATCTTACACAGATTCATTAATTTTAACATACAAAATTATAGGATGCTGTTAGTCAAGTTATAATGTGTGAAAATGTAATAAATCGTGTTTCTAATTTTGACAATCTTACTAATTTGTAACAATATTTGATTGTGATAAAAACTAACTAAATATGTAATAATTAGTATGTTAAGCGGTTAATAATCAAAATTAGTATGTTCTAACTATCAATCAACACTACACTCAATCTGATTATTATTAAAATCAGATTACTCGTGACTTATTTATGTACCTGATTCAGTTATATTTTTTATTTTTTAAATACTAATATTAGTTATACCCAACCCAAACATGATAAATTTGGTAGAATTATTGACTTAAATTTAATAATAATAAGTTTGCTAATTGTATTACACAACACTCCAACAAATCTTTAGAGCTTAAATGTGCTACATATACATGATTTTACACTAATACACAAATTAGCATCACATATTACTACCCTAAAAGGGGGGGGGAATTCCCTATATTAATTTAAAAAAGAAAAAAGTTATTATGTTGTTTGACATAGGTATTCAGGCGTTCAGTTTACTCCAAGAAAGTAAAGAAGTCTACTATAATGGAGGTTAGTAGTAACTCATGATGTATACTTAATAAAGATATTTTATTTCACATTTTGGTTTTAATAATTACGCATAATTTTGTAAACTTACAAAATCATGAAATCAAATAATGATGTTTGTATGCTCTGTGGGTTAACTTAAAGTATTATGATGCATCTTAATTTGTACTAAAACTTAGTTGAAATATCATGGTGCACTTGTAACATTATGTTGTATTCATCTTATCGCATAAGAATATTGTTAGGTCCCGAATTATCGTAGAAGGGGGGGGGGGGTTGAATACGATAATCACTAAATTAAGAATTCATTTGAATCTTTAGTGGATAAAGATTTAGTGTTCGGTTAGTGGTTTCATGTTCTTGAGAGGAATAGTGTTTGGAATGATAAAAATAAGGAACACAAGATATTCGGGGAAATATATATTCGTATATAAATCCTCGAGGGGTGTTGCTACACTCCGGTAAATAAATTGACCAGCTACAATCTAAGAACAATAAAGTTCCTAGCTTCTACAAAGATTTACAAATCAAATCCTATACAATGATCTAGCTTTTGTTTGTCTAGGATTTAATTACCGGGTAAAGATTATAATGCCCCTAAGAATATATAAGAATTAAATCGGGCATTATAACGTTACTCGGTGAGAAGTTAAACGGATATACAAAAAGCTTGAGCTTCTCTGTAAATCTTTGTTGCCACTTTTTCCCCTCTCTTTGGAGAGAAGATGAACAGAAACTGATCCAAAAATGAATGACTCTATCTTCTACTGCAAAGTGTAGACTTTATCCAATAAAATTGTGTGGCTGAGGAGAGGCACTTCTGTGGCGACCAAATATATTGTTATGTGGCGACCAGGGGTACAGGGGGAGGAGTAATATTCTGTGGCGACTAACTGCTAGTTCTAGTACAACACTATTTCATTTTTATTAGTTTAACTCCCTTGTGGCGATCACAGGGGCTACTAGTACAAATTGTACTAAAAACAAAACTAAGTACAACTTGTGTGGCGACCAGTTAATTAGCAATGTTACCTGGTTCTTTTTTTTTTCTTTTTTTTCTTTTTTTTCATTTTTCATTTTTCTTTTTTTCTTTTTTTTCTTTTCTTTTTGTTTTCTTTTATTTTTCTTTTTTTTTGTTTTTCTCTTTTTTTTTTGTTTTTCTAGTTTAAATTGTAACTAAATTAATTTATAAAATTAACTTAAATATAACTTATATAAATAAACTAATTTAGATTTATAAAATAAACTTATTTAAAGTTTATAAAATAAATCATTTTAAGTTTATTAAATAAATTATATTAAAGTCCACTAAATAAATTTATTTAATTTACCAATTAAACGTTGAGCTTCGCCAGTCCCTGAGCTGTTTAACTGTATACCCCACACACCTCTTCTCGTACTTTAACACATAAATGTTCAATCCAAGTGCGTTCCTCAACTTAACAATCCTTCTATAAATAATACAAAGATTCCTTTCACGAGTTGTTGACGCCTAGTGCAACTGGTCTGGTTCACAGACGACTAACCCCGATTCAGGTCTTCGTATTATAGCCTTGATTGCATTGTTAAGCTTGTCTCAACTTTATTGCTTTAGATACTGATTGTCAATAAACAACTGTACTTTCACTAGAATCCTTTTTGGTACTTTAGACAACGTCTTCATTAACCTCTGTCTATACCCTGTCTTCAATTCTTCAGATTCCTATGCTTCGAACACTGTCTATCTTCAATCAATGCCAATACACTGAAATCTTCCGGTAGCACTTGTAAACTGAATTTTCAACCATTTCTGAAACCTTGAAAGTCTTTAACCTTTGTTCTTCACTGAGGCATGATCATATTAATGAACTTCTTTTAGTGACCTGTAGATAGACTTCAGGCCTTCTTCTAATCTTCTGATTCTTTGTATTTTCTTTGTCTTCATTCTTCCTGATTTCTTGTGTAGACGTAGTATTATTAACCTGTCATGTTCTAGTATTGTTATCGTGTTGAGTTATCACGTAACTGTTCATACAACTACGCAGTCTCACCAACAATCTCCCCCTATTTGATTGTTAAACTTAACAAACAAATTAAATAGATAGGATAACTCAACTAACAACTAGAAAAAGTAATGTACCATGACTTGTAAATAATGCTACTGGTTTTCTTGATCAAATACTGCATTTCCAGATTTCTTGAGTAACTGAAATGAAAGATGCTTGTTCCTCTAGCACTGAACTGATTTTCAAGTATTTTCATCTTCATTTCCTTGGTTCTTCAAATCTCTGCCAGATAATACTTCTCAGTCTTGAAGTAATCATCAGCAGCTTCTTTTGTACAACCACATTTCCTGTTGAGAAACGCGTATCTCTCTTGCTTCTCCCCCTATGAGAATCAACTGCTTAAAAGAGATCACATTCGTTTACCACCTCTCCCGTACAATAGGATCTGTAGATAAAAACTAATGGTATTTGTTAGGTCCCACACACTGCAGAAGGGGGTTGAATACAATGTATAATACAATCAAATCGAATTAAGAACACAAGTATGTAACACAGAATAATCTTATTAATAAAACAGTATTGCAATGGAACTGTTCTCTCTCAGTGATGAACAAATATCACGAGAGCTGCTAGGGTTACAATGAATAATATTCTCGATAATGATAACACTTTTAGTGTAAACCCTATGCTGTGTTTATATACCACACAGTTACAAGATAATCTTCTAATTGATATCGATTATAATTCTGTATCCTAAAATATATCAATTAGTTATCTTTTCCTCCAAGTCTTCTATTCTTCATAGAATTCTTCTCCATGCATATCTTTTTTTGTTTTAGTCTTGATCTTCTTTCCTTTCAATCAGCCGTCTTCCTTATTTGAAAGTCTTCTTAAGTCCTGATATTATCTCCTGATGAATATCTTCTGATATCTTAAGTTCTGATAACTTAAGTTCTGATATCTTAAGTTCTGACTTTAGTATAAGTACTGATTTCCATTTAAGTCCTGATTTTTCCTGTTAGTCAAGATCTGAAAACTAAACACAAATCATTATTAGACATGACATCAAAAATATATCTAACAATCTCCCCCAACTTGTAAATTAGCATAATATACAAGTTCAATAGATATTTGATGATGTCAAAAACATTAAGTATAAATGCATATGAGAATTTGACTAGATAACTACAACTTACAATCCATGTAGCTTTTACCATCCTTAAAGTCTGATATCAGCTTTAACCTGTATATCCTTCAAAATTTAACAGTTGTAGTCCTTGACTTGGCTTTAGTGTTTGATCTCTTGAATGTCAGGAGTTATTCTGAGATAGTTCTTCAAAAGAGTTCTCTCAGCATATTCAAGTTCATTTATCATCCTCCTTTTAGCATCTTTAAGTTCAACTGTATCTTCTCTGTCTGAAAGATAACAGCCCTGAGATCATTAATCTTTGCTTTCCTTATTTCCCGATCCAGTCTATTCAGATAAGCTTTGTCAGACTCCAGATTAAATTCAACACCCTTAATACCCAGAAATATAGTGATCTTGGCGGTATTAGGCTTCATCTCAACTAATTCACCATTGTGAGCTCTGTACTTTGGATAGTATGGTCTGTCAGACTTTACAGAGTAAAGTTTCTTCTGTCTTTGAATATCAGATTTTAAGTAACTGGCAACACCATTTGTTGACCTATTCTTCACTTGAAGTAGAAATAAAACATGTTACAGTTCTTCATAATACTTCAACCGAATTGCATCCTTTCTTATCTGGAATACTCTCCCATCTGTCATAAAATAAAGCATTATGTCTTCTTTCAGCTTGGAATAGTAAACCATCTGTACAGACTCTAATTGATTTAGTCATCTGGAGTTGTCCCTACTCCTGGTTCAGAAAGAGATGTAGGATCTGAGGTAGATTTGTTTACTCTTTTCTCATCAGCATTACCCAGTCCTGTTTTATCTCTAGCTTCCTTCCCTTGGAGCAATCTACCATTAAAACATTTGTTGAAGTCTTCATAGGTTGAGCAGATTGTTGAGCTTTAGTAAACCCAGGTAGTAGAACTTTTGAAGGTTTAACATGAGCAATGTCAGAGGTTTCCTTTTCTTTTGATGTCAAGACAACTTGAGCTCTGTCAGAGGTTGCTTGAATATTCCTTTTCTCCTTTAAAATCAGAGTTGTATCTTCATCAGATTTTGCTTCCAGATCCATGGTTGGGATATATATCTTTACAGGTTCATCAACTTTTGCCTTACCCTTGAATCTAGGATCAACATCCACCTGTGATTTGGACTTGGCCTTAGATGCCTCGGAATTTGTCCCCTCTTTGATCACAATGCCCTTAGGCTTAGGTGGTTTCTTTACTGTGACTTGAGTTTTAGACTTTGACTTAGATTTGTCATTTTCAGCTTTCAGTCTAATCTCTGCTTCCTTCAGACTTTTAATATCCATGCCTGGATTGTCCTTTAGGAACAACCTTTTGGAGATTTTTTCATCAAGTTCAAAGTTTGTTCATCAGAACTTATCATTTTACAACTATCAGAACTTGTTCTTTGACTTGTAGTTCTGGCTTCCCTTGATAAAGAACCCCTGCCTTGATTTAGACCTCTACTCCTTTCAGAGTTTCCCTGGTCTTCATTATCATCATCATTACCCTTCAGTGGTTGATCAGTTTTGCATTTGGACTTAATCACTTTCTCCCCCTTTTTGGCATCATCTGGTAGAAGCAGGGAGACAAGCAATTCCACAGAATTTTGGATTTCATTGAGTTGGTCTTGTTGAGCAGCTTTATTCTTTAAAATATCAGATAGTTGAGCTTGCTGCTTTTCTTGAGTCTTTTCTATATACCCAATGCGGTCAAAAGCTGGCTTAAAAAATCTTTTCTTGTCCAATGTGACATTCATGTCTTGCTTAATCAGTGTTTCTTGAAGTTTGTCCACCTTGGCTTGAGTTATTGAGTGTTGACCTTGAAGGTTCCTGGTACTCAATGCAGTAACTCTGAGCTGTGCTTTGAAGTCATCATTCATTAGCATCTCATCAGCTTTAGCCAGGTGCTCAGCAAGAATATTTGTAGTAGGAACAAAATTAACTTTGTTCCACTCCTTGATCCACTCTCTTCCTCTGGAGGTTTCACTCCAAGGTACTGGTGCATCCCCTCTCACAAATTCTTAATCAAATCAGCTTTATCAATTGTTTGCAGAGGTGCATGTCCTGAAGGACCAGCTGTATCAGCATTTACATTTGTAGCAGCTTTACCAGTATTGTCAGCATTTACTTCAACTGAACTTGTAGAATCTTCTGTATCAGCATCTTGTGATAGAATAATTGTATGTGAAGCAATAGAAGATTCATCTGCATGGTCATCAGCATCTAGCAATGGAGTTGCTGGTGAAGTGTGCTAAGAAAGATGTGAAATGGATGGAGCTTCCAGATACAAGACCAAAGGCACATCCAAATTGTTGATATCAATTTCAGCACTTGTGCCTGGGTTTTCAGCATGTACTGGAGAGATTATTGGAGACACGGGAGATGTCGACATTGGAGTAGTCTCTGGCTCATGGATTGGAGATTTGTGAGCTTCATGAAGTTCTGGCTCATCACTTGGAAGAGATTCAACTACAGTAGGGTCTTATGGGATTAGAGATTCCTGACCCCCTTCCACAGCTGCTGCTTCCATTCCTTCTTCAGAGGTTGATTCTTCTATAGCCCTCCTTGCTCTTTGATTTTTAAGTCTCTTAGTTGGTGGAGAGACTCTGGGAGCTTGATCAGCAGAGTTTAGCTTTCTATACCTTTTTTGGGGCCTAGAACTCCCAGTTTCTTGAGCTTTCTGAGAAGAGACCTTCTCAGCTACTTCAGCAACAGGTTCTGATGGTTAAACCTGTACCTCATCATCAGACTCATCTCTTAAAATTATCTTCCTTCTTTTCTGTTGTGACTGAGGTACTTTCTTAGTCCTCTTTGCTTTAGAAGAAGAAGGCTTCACTTGATTATGTGCTGATGGTTGGTTGGCTTGTTCTGATGTGAGTGTTTGTTGAGTGATAGTAGTAGGTGCTGATGGCTGTTGTGTGTTGGTGGGTTGGACATCAGGATATAACAATGAATAGGTATCAGAATCAGCATTTACCAGAGCTTGCTTTACTGATAAAGGAATTCTAAGGGGTCTCAAAACTTCCTTCTTTTTGTCAGTAGTTAAAAGATCAGTAAAAGCCCTCTTAGCTAATCTAAACGGTTCTATGAGTTCACTTGCTAGTTGTGGTTCATCTGATGTACAGTAATTGTAAATTAACTGACAGAACCTAGCAAAGTAAACTACATTCATGTTCTCTTTCATTCTATCTCCTATAAAACATAATAGAGTCTTTGCATAATCAAAATGAGACTGGTTTAAGAGTGCATACCCAATTTGTTGTGTCAGAATAGGAATGGCATCAAAATTTGAGCACTTGTTGGCAAACGTCTTCGTGATGCAATCGAAGAAGAAGCTCTATTCCCTTCGAATATATGGGCGTTTGAGTTGACCCATATTAGCCAAACTCTTTTCATATCCTAGATTAGCCATCATTTGCTGTAGCAAGGGCTCCTCCACAGCAGAACTAAATTAACAGTTTTCAGGTAGGTGTAGAGCTTTCCGAACTGTTGCCGGAGTAACAACGTACTCCACCTCCTTTGCTGTATATGTTTGGAGTCCCATTCTTACCACCATCATCATAAAGTCCCGTTCGCCAGAATGTCAGAACTTGAGTTCCAGATAAAGTGGATGGCTGCGTCAAAGCGAACCCAATTTCACTATGAGATAAGAAATCCTGAATAAAATGAAGTTCCGAAGGAGCTTCACTCTTAGTGAGAATGGCAGCGTAGTTGTTGGGGACGAACTTTGCTCCATTAAAGATTATATCCTTGGGTGCCATTGAAAAAAAAGTGAGAAATAAGAATGCCTGAAAGGTGTTTGGTAAAATGCCTATGTAAAAACCGTGAGTAAATATGGAGAGAATAAGAGAAAAGAGAGAGAGAGTGTAGAATACAAAAGTAAATAAAAGATTAAAAATCTTTTCTCTCTTTTACTTATACAGTCCACTTGACAGTAGTTATTGAGAAGAGGAACAGACTTTACACCTGTCAGCCATACAGTAGTTATGACAAAAGTTAATGGACACGGGAAATAAGTAATGATTACTATGCATATGCAGTTTTTCAAAAAAAAACTGTTCTCACTAAACAAATGATTATTACTATCTTTATCTCACTTAAACCAATATTCTGATAAAATATAATCGTTCAAGTATTGACCAAAAATAAATCAAGTAAATAATACTGCCACGTAAACATCAGAACTTGATTATTATCAGAATTTAAAGGTCATCAGAATATGGCTCCTGTACTCAAAAAGTGAATGTTTATTTCTGTAATTCTTCACACAAATACTGATATGGTTTCAACAGAACTTAATCATCAGAACTTCCATCAGAACTTGTCCTCAGAATTTATGCAACTAACACTTAAACTGTTCATCTAAAACAACATTGATCACCACAATATTTTTCATCATTCATTTGGAGTGTAAGTGTGTGCTTTGAGCTAAATATCAGACAAAGAGTAAAGTCTGATTCACTTCAGTACATCTTAGAAATAAGGCATAACTAAGAATTTTGCTCAAAATTTATCATTAGTCTAAAGTCTACTTATAGAATGAGTTCATGCATGAGTCCACCTCAACTGTTTTGTGCTCATTTTATGCATCTTTTGAAATTCCATTTTACAGTGGCTTCTCAGTGTAAGTGAGTAACGACTGCTTATCAGAATTTATGCTGTTATCAGAGTATTTCTCCAGCAATCAGAGAATGTGAAAAGTCACCAAGAAAATTTTATTTTGCTTTTCTAATGCATATTACTTAACACCAGCAATGCACTTGGGTCTTCCCTTCCACATATATTTTTCTCTAGATCTCAAAGGAGTACCTGATATTTATTTCTTTTCTTTACCTTTTCTTTTGATAAGTGAGGCTTATCAGCACTTAGTACATCCATAAGATTTACCAACATCAGAACTTAACAGATAAGAAGCACTATTCTAGTTTTTGACTGAGTAATAAGATAAACAAAGTAAACCTGACCAGGATCAATATCAGAATTTTCTTGTGTTAAAAGATTTCCACATAAACAATTACTTCAAACATGGGATCTCTAGTATGTTAGAGACTACTAGGTCATCATCTAGCACATTTATCCTCATTGGATTGAATAGTCACAGAAACATTCATATCACTATCAGAGTTTAGAAATTCATATCAGACAACAATCAACACGTAGGTAAATTTCAATTTAAGCACAGATTACATAAAGATAGTAATATCTGTAAATACTGATCATAAGGTCTGATGTATCAGAATATAAACTAAATAAATTTAGAGAAAGAACCTGAAACCATTCCAAGTTCATTTACCAATCTTGTAAAAGTAGCTTCACACAGTGGTTTTGTGAAGATATCTGCTAGTTGTTGATCTGTTGGAACAAAATGCAATTCCACTGTACCTTCCATCACATGTTCCCTTATGAAGTGGTACCTAATGCTGATGTGCTTTGTCATAGAGTGCTGAACTGGATTACCTGTCATGGCAATAGCACTTTGATTATCACAGTAAATAGGTATTTTAGAATATGTTAACCCATAATCCAGTAACTGATTCTTCATCCAAAGAATTTGTGCACAACAGCTTCCTGCAGCAATATATTCTGCTTCTGCCATTGATGTGGAAATTGACTTCTATTTCTTGCTGAACCAAGAAACCAATCTGCCTCCAAGAAATTGGCAGCTTCCACTTGTGCTTTTCCTGTCAATTTTGTACCCTGCAAAATCTGCATCTGAGTAACCTATTAGCTTAAAGTCTGATTCCCTAGGATTCCACAATCCTTGATCAGCTGCACCCTTAAAGTACTTGAAAATTCTTTTCACAGCTGTTAAGTGAGGTTCTCTTGGATCTGCTTGAAATCTTGCACAAAGACAGGTAGCATACATAATATCAGGTCTACTTGTAGTTAGATAGAGTAGTGAGCCAATCATACCTCTGTAATCAGTAATATCTACTGATATACCAGTATCCTTATCCAATTTTGTTACAGTGGCCATAGGAGTGGATGCACTTGAACAGTCTTGCATTCCAAATTTCTTCAACAAATTTCTGGTGTACTTAGATTGACAAATAAAAGTTCCTTCTTCATTCTGCTTGACTTGAAGACCCAGAAAATAGCTAAGTTCTTCCATCATACTCATTTGATATCTTGACTGCATTAGCTTGACAAACCTTTTACAAAGTCTGTCATTTGTAGAACCAAAAATGATATCATCAACATATATCTGCACCAAATGTAAGTCATTTCCATGGTTGAGATAGAATAAAGTTTTGTCAATATCCCTCTGTTAAATCCACTTTCCAGAAGAAACTGAGCTAAAGTCTCATACCATGCTCTTGGAGCTTGCTTAAGGCCATAAAGTGCTTTATCAAGTCTGTAGACATGATTAGTAAATTTTGAATCTACAAAACCTGGAGGTTGTTCAACATATATTTCTTCTTCCAATTCTCCATTAAGAAAAGCACTTTTTACATCCCTTTGAAAGACTTTAAACTTTTTGTGAGCAGCATAAGCCAAAAATATCCTTATGGCTTCCAATCTAGCAACATGTGCAAATGTTTCATCATAATCAATTCCCTCATGTTGAGAATATCCTTTTGTAACCAGCCTTGCTTTATTTCTTGTAATTATGCCATCACTATCAGTTTTGTTTCTGAACACCCATTTTGTACCAACAACTGATCTGTTCTTTGGTCTTGGCACTAGGGTCCAGACTTTATTTCTTTTAAATTCATTTAACTCTTTCTGCATTGGTTGCATCCAATCAGCATTTTGAAGAGCTTCTTCCTCGTTCTTTGGTTCAACCTGAGAAAGAAAAGAATGATAGAGACATTCATTTGATGTTGTTGTTCTAGTTCTAATACCTGCTTCAGGATCTCCAATAATCAAGTCAGGTGTATGTGCTTTAGTCCACTTCCTTGCAGATGGAAGATGATCTCTAGAACTGGATGCTCCCCCATGATCCATGCTGTCTCCATCAATATTTTCTGATGCTCCCCCTGAAATTATGCTCTCTGAGTTGGATTCTTCAGAATTTGAGTTTCCAGAATTATCAAAACTTGGCCCATCAGAACTTGATGAATCAAAACTTGAAGAGCCTGTTCTAGGTTCTGATGCTTCTTGAGATGTGGTTGGATCTTCAATATGCTCCCCCTACACAGGTGCATTTTCCTTTGGCGTAGTCACCATAATTTCAATAACATCAGAGTTTAACCTATCAGAGTTTGCAGTATCAGGATTTAGACTATCAGAATTTACAGAATCAGAATTTAAAACTTCATTCTCAAATCTCAGCTGATCATGATCATTGAAATCTTCAAGTCCAGTAATCTTCTTATCATCAAAAGAGACATTGATATATTCCATGACTACCCTTGTTCTTAAATTGTAGACTCTGAAGGCTTTTGTGGAAAGTGGATATCCAACAAAAATTCCTTCATCAGCTTTTAGATCAAATTTGGATAGATGTTCAGGATAAGTCTTAAGAACAAAACACTTGCATCCAAATACATGAAATTACTTCAGATTTGGCTTCTTTTTCTTCACCATCTCATATGGTTTCTTTCCATGCTTGTTGATAAGTGTTGCATTCTGAGTTAAACAAGCAGTCTGCACAGCTTCAGCCCAAAAGTAGGTTGGTAACTTTGCTTCATCAAGCATAGTTCTTGCAGATTCAATAAGAGTTCTATTCTTTCTTTCAACAAGTCCATTTTGCTGTGGAGTTCTAGGAGCAGAGAATTTATGCTTTATTCCATGGTCTTTGTAGAACTCTTTCATAATCATATTCTTGAACTCAGTTCCATTATCACTTCTTATGATTTTCACAGAGTCTTTGACCAATTTATCCAGTTGTTTGATATGATCTATCAAGATAGATGCAATTTCACTTTTTATGTGTAAGAAATACACCCATGTGTATCTGGTAAACTCATCTACTATGACCATAGCATATTTCTTCTTTGCAATAGACATGACATTCACTGGACCAAATAGATCAACATGCAGTAGGTGATAAGGCTCAAGAATTGAAGATTCAGTCTTGCTCTTGAATGAAGATTTTCTTTGTTTTGCCTTTTGACATGAATCACAACGGTCATCAGGAGCAAATACTGATTTTGGCAATCCTCTCACAAGATCTTTCTTGACTAGTTCAGTTATATTATTAAAATTTAAATGAGAGAGTTTCTTGTGCCAATCCCAGCTTTATTCAATTGATGCTCTGCTTAACAGACAGATTGTAGAACCATTAGAACTTGTTGAAACCTTGGCTTCATAAATGTTACCATGCCTGTATCCCTTTAGAACAACTTTGGCTGTAGATTTGCTTACAACTTCACAGTGTTCTTCAAAAAAATCCACATGATAACCTCTGTCACAGATTTGACTAACACTCAGCAGATTATGTTTAAGTCCTGAGACTAGAGCTACTTTTTCAATGATGACATTCCCAAGATTGATATTTCCATATCCCAGAGTTTTCCCATGTTGCCATCTCCAAAAGAAACTCCTGGGCCAGCTTTCTCCACAAAGTCTGATAGCAGGGCTTTATTTCCAGTCATATGTCATGAACGTCCACTATCAAGAACTAGGATGTTATTCCTGTTGCCCTGCAATCACAAAGACCACTAATGATTAGTTTTAAGGACCCAGACTTGCTTGGATCATTTGGCCTTATTAAATTTGTTAATATTTGCAGCGGATTTAACTTCAGAGTTTATGCTAACATTTTTCATATCAGATTTTACAGTATCAGACTTTGCATCAAAACTTACACTAGAAGGAATAATGCTAACTTTCTTTAAAGAAGGTTTTATTTGATAATAATCATAGTACAAACTATGATATTCCTTACAAGTATAAATAGAATGCCATAAACTACCACAATGAAAACAAGGATTTTGTGGTTTAAACCTTACAGACTGACTCTTAACTCCTGATTTAGGAGGTAAAGAGTTTATATCCTTATTCTTCCTGCAAAAAGAAGCAAGATGGTTAGAGTTTCCACAGTTAGAGCATTTCTTTCTAGGAGCATTAGGAACAGGCTTATAATTATTGCTTTTATTCACACCTTCCTTTCCATTCCTATTTTTCCTAGGTGGCTTTACCTTGTTTACATTCTTAATCTCTTTCAACTTATACTTAAGCTGCTTCTTTGTCATTAAGCCTATGTTAACTTCAGCTGGTTTATCTTGTTTTAATTTGTCAGAAGTTGACTCTGCCTTAACTTCTGTATCAATATCTTTCAACTTTTCAGAATCAGACTTTACAGTTTTAGCTACAAACTTAACAGGATTTACCTTTGGCTTATTAGTATGTTCAACAATAATTGACTTAATTTGTTCAGTTCCTATTTCACTTTTATCATCTCCATAACCTAAGCCCTCTTTCCAGTTTCCACTACTTAGCAAATTCTGAGTTGTTCTGCCAGAGTTAGTCCAAGTCCTGATAATCTCTCTTTCCTTTTCTAACTCAATTTTTAGAGATTGATTCAATTTTAGCACTTCATCTCTAACATAAAAAGCATCATCTCTTTCTTTCTGAGTTTGATGGAACATAGCTAACTCATTTTCTAAATAGTCATTCCTTTTCTTAAAATCCAGATTTTCAGAAGTTAACCTATCACATGTTAAAGTCTGATCTCTATAGCTAATAAATATGGTTTTAAGATAAGATCTCAACTCAGTAATATCATCAGTATGAAAAGCATACGTTGTTTGAGGTACCTTTAACTCAACAGCATCAGAACTGCTACCAGCATTTGCCATCAAGGCATAGTTCACCTCATCTTCAGAATCTGAAGTGTCTGTCCAGCTTTTCTTCTTGGTGATAAGTGCCTTGCCTTTGTCACCTTTTCCTTTCTTGCAATCAGGAGATATGTGGCCTTTCTCACCATAATTATAGCATTTAACATTTGAGTAATCTCCTTTGTCAGACTATCCTGCTTTGCCTTCAGATTTTCAGAATCCATTCTTATCAGAACTTCCACTTTTCCTGGAAAACTTCTTTCCCCTTCTGAATTTTCCGTAGGCTATCTTTGTGATACCCTTCACCATAAGAGCACACAAACTCATCATCTCTTCATCAACATCTATCTCAGATAGACTTTCAGTTTCTGAATCCTCATCATTATCAGAACTTGATGAATCTGAATCAGGCTTTATGATGAGAGCCTTTCCTTTGTCTTTCTTTGAGACAACCAATTTGGGGGATTCCTCCTCAGCCTTAAGAGCAACTATCCTTGACTTTCTCCCATGTCTCTTGCTTCTTTGATCCATCTCAAGTTCATGAGTTTTGAGCATACCATAAATTTCATCAAGAGTAGTTTCATCAAGAGCATAATTGTCCCTTATAGTAGTTGCCTTCAAATCCCAACTTTCAGGAAGAGCTAAAAGGAATTTAAGATTAGAATCTTCAAGATCATATTCCTTATCCACCAGTGACAGATCATTCAAGGGTTTGACAAATCTGTCATTAAACCAGTTAATGACTCATCAGGTTTTGAGTCAAAGTGCTCATACTCTTGAGTGAGTATAGTCCTCCTGTTCTTCTTAATTGCATCAGTTCCCTGGCATCTTATTTCCAAGGCATCCCATATATCCTTTGCAGTCTTGCAGTTAATTATCCTGTTTAACATGAAATTATAAATGGCACTATGCAACAAATGCCTTACCTTTGCATCCTTGGCAATAAATGAGATATCTTCAGCTGTATATTCACTTTTCTCCTTTGGTACAGTCTTTGCTGGATGATCTGCAACTACAACAGAGAGCTTGGTTGGCTTATGTGGTCCTTTATTAATTCTGCCAAGGTATTCTGGATCTGTAGCTTCCAGAAACATAGACATCCTCACTTTCCATATGGGATACTCAGAAGGTCTCAGCATGGGAACCCTAATTGTCTCATATCGACTGTGGATTTGAGTTTTTGGAGTTTCTTCAGTTTTAGTGGGCTTGGTTGGAGTTTGTTCTTCTTCAGACATGATTGTTTTGGATCTTTACTGTATGTATGTTAACAGATAGGCTCTGATACCACTTGTTAGGTCACACACACTGTAGAAGGGGGTTGAATACAGTGTATAATACAATCAAATCGAATTAAGAACACGAGTATGTAACACAGAATAATCTTATTAATAAAACAATATTGCAATGGAACCTTTCTCTCTCAGTGATGAACAAATATCACGAGAGCTGCTAGGGTTACAATGAATAATATTCTCGATAATGATAACGCTTTTAGTATAAACCCCATGATATGTTTATATACCACACAATTACAAGATAATCTTCTAATTGATATCGATTATAATTCTGTATCCTAAAATATATCAATTAGTTATCTTTTCCTCCAAGTCTTCTATTCTTCATAGAATTCTTCTCCATGCATATCTTTTCTTGTTTTAGTCTTGATATTCTTTCCTTTCAATCAGCCGTCTTCCTTATCTGAAAGTCTTCTTAAGTCCTGATATTATCTCCTGATGAATATCTTCTGATATCTTAAGTTCTGATAACTTAAGTTCTGATATCTTAAGTTCTGACTTCAGTATAAGTACTGATTTCCAGTTAAGTCCTGATTTGTCCTGTTAGTCAAGATCTGAAAACTAAACACAAATCATTATTAGACATGACATCACAAATATATCTAACATTATTCCCCTTTTGGAAAACAGCTTATCCCCTTATGAAGAATAGTGATGAACCAAACCACTTCTTCTGATTACTAGGAAATCACCTTGTGTTTACCACCTCTCCCGTACAATAGGATCCGTAGTTACAAACAACAATGGTGTGGTGTAGTGTACATGTGCTTTACCTTTTTCCTTCCTCCCTGTTATTTCTCCCCATTAGTTGAGGAATCCTCCAAACTATTATATAAGCTTTTATCTCCCCCTTAGAGAAGGAATGTATGCTGTCGTCTGAAGGAGTTCTCATATTTCACTTGGTTGGAAAATAAATAACAAGTCATAGTCTGATCAACCATGTCCCTTGAAATTCTACAAAATGGCTTCACTGTTGATCATCCCGTTAACCAATATTCCCAACTCCTTATACCTCCCAACTGTGAGATCACCAAGTGTTATCAGTTGTTAGCTCCCAACTTGTTAGGTCTCGAAGTATTCTAATCCAATATGTAAATATTAGGTTCCTAAGAGTTAAGTTCCAATCATAAACATAATCGAGACCCGAAGTATCAAGAATCATGTTTAGGGATAGGGAATGGGATATGGTGGTTTTCTTTCTTACTCACCGTGAGTGTGTGATTTTGTTTCGTGTACCTCACATGTGTTTCACTCTTCTCTCCACTTGTGTTTATGCTCATTCTCACAAGTGTATCACTCCTCTCATTGCTCCAAAATCCAGCTGTACCTGCAAGGAAAATCACATTAGCCATCCTTAAGGAGGTCACATGTGGTGCAATGGGAGTTCACAAATTCCCATCCTTGTTAGACTCATCAGATGAATCTGAGTCATAATTCACAAGTTGCTAGTTCCCTTTTAGGGTTCCAGATTTGAACTCTGGGAAGGTAAACAGTGATCTAAAGAATTTAGCATAAAGATCAAAGTTCACTTCTAATGTCTGTGAAGACATTTCCTTGTGACTCATCAGGTAAATCTGAATCATTGTCAACAAGTTACCGATCTGCACCTATGTCAGATCCACTATCCGCAGATGCATCCAGGGGATTTAAGCTTGGGGAGGTAGACACTGACCACTGACATATGGCTATTGGATCAGTATCCTCTCCTAACACCTGTAAAGACAATTGGTCCATTAAAGAACCTTGAACAATCGAATCTGACCGTAAAATGGTCGAAACTCTTGTTTTCGTCAACTCATCCTTTGTGTGTGTAACCTTTCCTTGTGCATCAAGAATTGCTTATGTTTGAGGTGGTGACACTACATCAAATGCCTTGGCCGATAGGCGAATTTCAATAGACGCACCCTGTTGAGAGGATGAATCTAGTGACTGTTTTTGTGCCTTTTCAGCCATTACATCTTTTTGAGAAGATGTATGGGGGCTAACAGTTGTCTTTGTTTAAATACTACTCATTTTTGTAGGAGATAGAGCTGCTGGGTTGACTTCAGAACCTTTCTTATGTGGTGCACTAAGGCACTTTCTCCCTCACCGCATTCATACTTCATTTTAGTGGTAAGAGAGTGTTAGTTGGTTCTGTTTTTGTGTTTGTCTTTACAGTCTGGGATAGAAGTTGTGAGTTTTCAACCTCATGACTATCAAATGAAAGAAGGCCATTGGAGGCTGAACCTATATCACAGAACATATGGAAATATAGAGATAAAATACACTTAAGATCTATAATGAATAAAAATTATGCATTTAATCTTTTGAGAGTAATGATGTACAATAGTGATTTCAAAAAGATTTTAATGAAATAAGCAATCACTAACGTAGAAAAAAGTTTGATTTTTCTCTTAAAAACTGTTTGAGTGCATAAGTCTATTTTTATGCCTAAAAAGATAAATGATTTGAAAAGACACAGACTGATGACCTAGCACTATTAAGAAGAGAAAGAAATATTTTGTTCTTTAATATGAATGACTTTTTGTAAAAACATTGATCACTTAGGGTAAAGTCTAAGCAATTCTCATTCACGTCAAAAGCTCCATAATCTATCTTTATAAGATTATAATCAAAAAAATTGTTTATTGATAAATATCCTTAATAAGATTGACTATTCTGCTAATTTCAAATTGTAGTGAATCTGTCAGATATAGCAACTCATATAAATTTACTAGAACTTAAAATCTCACAATTATCTGCAACAAAATATTAACAATATATCATTGACTGATACTTGTCAAGTACTTTAAATACCAATAATTATGTTGCATCCTACTTTAAATATTAAAATAAGATATCAATGAATTAAATACCAATTATCTATCAAAAAGACACCAGCATTCAATTTCATATATCATACAATTGTTAACTCCTAACAACTGTAATATCTCAAACAATATTGGTTCGATAAATAAAGCAACATTAGCCAACATTGTCTTGTTTGCAATCTTAGAAAAATATTCTAAGTTCCATATACTTTGATCCATTAAGTATTGCATCTATTATCAAAGTGTTTAGGAGTTTTATATTAGTATAAGTGATTGAGGATAAGCATTGATTACTTAGAGGAGTTCTAAGTAATGTCACAAATACTAATACTTCACAATTAGTTCATAGATGAACTCTTAACTAAATATCATTAACTGATATAAGTCAAAAATTAGCATACAACTAATCATGCTACAATTATGATTCTGATTTCAGTGAATTCTTGAGATATACGCATTGCTAAATTCACTGAAACCAAAATCTCATAATTAACTTATAATACACAAGTTACAATCAATATACTAGATATCAATTATTGACAGATTTAGTTATAATCAATCACGTTGCTTATTTATTTTAAGTTAGTTTGAATTATGGAGCAAATAAAATCATTAAATTGCTTCAATTTCCATAATCCAAACTACCCAAAATAAATATTAAATAAATACTAAATATCTATGAGGTAGATATTAGCACTTAAATATTTTTATAATTATCCTTGAATAATCACCAATAGGATATATGACTTATATATATGGTAATCACTCTCTGGATAATTAGTAATTTTAGAAATACTTTCTAAGCATATAAAATATTGAGAGTGATATGGGCCTAAAATTAGCCTAGAAGTATAATTAATGTTGAATTGATTAGACCTGATACGGTCCAATAACGAAGCCCAAT
Organism: Apium graveolens; assembly: GCF_009905375.1. Taxonomy (NCBI): domain Eukaryota; kingdom Viridiplantae; phylum Streptophyta; class Magnoliopsida; order Apiales; family Apiaceae; genus Apium; species Apium graveolens. The sequence continues at coordinate 39,308,606 of NC_133657.1, read as the reverse complement.
TAATGAGGCCCAAAGCCCTAATTATTTATTAATTTTGTAATTAATAAATAAGGGGGATTACCAGCTCATTGAATGAGTCCTAACGATGATGTAATTCTATAAAAGATGGCCTCAAAGGGCACCTATACCAACTAGGAATCTGGTTCCTCTATTCTAAGACTTCAAAGTCTATCCAAAGTCTGAGACTTGACCACCAAGTCTCCTAGCCCAAGTCCAATTCAAGGACTCCCAACATCTATATAAGGGGCCTCACCCCACAAATTAGAACTACGTTTTTTGGCTTGATTCTCTAAATTTCAGAGATACGTAGGCATCTCGTAAAGGTAGAGTTAAGCTATGAAACACGAGAGCAGCCATTAAAGGCCTTGAGCTCCCGAACCTTAGTATTAAATATAACAATTGACATATCCTAAGTTTTTATCCATAACATTTGGCGCCATTTGTGGGAAAGCACAACAACAACCATGGCAAGAACACGGAGAACAAGCAGTGCCCTTGAAGGAGGAACACCCGCGGGGACAACCCAAACAATTTCGTCAATCATGGAAGTACCTTCGTATTCAACCTATGCCGCCACCCAAGGAGAAGCCCAGGTAGGGGCAACTGAACCTCATCCACAAGGGACGATTCCCTCGGCTACTCAAGGGACGAATTCCCAACTTCAGTAGCTACATACACCTGAGAATTCTCGACCCGTTGGGTATGAGTATTCAACTATTGTGACTACTAACCCCCCTTATGGGATGCCCCTTTACCCCGAGGTTGGAGGAAGTGCCCATGCTGGAAGGAGTGAAGCACGGGGGCAAACACCCCCTACATACAAGGTTTGGCTCCTATCCCAGAAGATCAGGAATTTTCTGGTCCTTATACTGAGAGAGATTCCGAATCTTCGGATGATGAAGTGGCCCCAAGAAGGAGATGTGTTGGCAAAGAGCCGATGGCTGATGGTAATCAACGTCCTAGGAGCACCCGATGAGTGAATCCCCAAGAAGTGAAGGAGAGGATCAAGGCCCATGAGGCTGAGATTCAAAGGCTGAAGCGCGACTTGGAGGCGCACCAGGCTCCCAGACTCCCATTACCACCTAGGGGGAGAAATCCTCCTCCAATCATAGACCTGGATGGTCCGTCACAAAGAAGGGCTGTAGTCCCAAGAGCTGATCCAAGCAATCTTCTTCCCCTTGGAGATCCCGATGATCCTACTCCACCATTTATTGAAGAGATAATGAATGCCCATATCTCAAGGAAGTTCAAGATGCATGAGAAAAGTTCAGCATCCCTCATGAGCATTATGCAGGGAGCAAAGGAATCCGTGAGAGACTACCTGAATCGTTTCACAAAGGAAGCTTTAAAAGTCCTGGACCTTGATGACAAGGTAGCCATGATAGCACTGCAATAGGGAACTAGGGATGAGTTCTTTAAGATGTTCTTGGCCAAGCGCCCCTCCTGAAAGCATGTTACAGCTCCAAGATAGGGCCGAGAAGTACATTAAAGTGGAGGAGAGCATGAGGAAGACAGTAGTAAGTAACGAGCCCACTAAAGGCAAGAAGCGAAAAACTGATCTGGAATATATTGCTAAGGACAAGTATCCCAGAACTGAGCAAAAGCCTGATTCAACCCCAAAGAAGGGAGGACCTGGATAAAAGTTCACTGAATACGCTAAGCTGAATGCTCCTAGAAGCCAGATCTTGATGGAAATCGAGAAAGATCAAGATATTAGTTGGCCTAAACCCTTGAAGGCTGATCCTGCCAAGCTAGATAAGAGCAAATATTGTAGATTTCTCAAAGATGTTGGTCATGACACCGATGAGTGTAGGCAACTGAAGGATGAAATAAAATTTCTCATTCGGAAAGGAAGATTGAACAAGTACACTGGGGAAGGAAGAGATAGGAATAACAATGGGAGAAAGAACTTTGAAGATCGTAGGAGGGACCAAGACGATCAAGAGTGGAATCCCCAGCCTAGGGGACCGGTTATAAATTCAATCTTTGGAGTACTGCGACCCCGAGGGCCTGTGATAAACATAATTTTTGGAAGACCAACTGCTACTTGATTATCCAAGAACTTTAGGAAAGCATATACCCAAGAAGTTATGCATATTATTGGGGAAGCCCCGAAGAGGGCCAGGACATGAGTAATAATGGCTTTTGATGATTCTGACCTGGAGGGTGTGAAATTTCCCCATGACGAACTGCTGGTCATAACACCGATAATAGGAAACAGCCCGGTTAAGAGGGTCCTTGTGGATAATGGTGCTTCAGTGGATATCTTGCTCCATGACACCTTTTTAATGATGGGTTATAATGATTCTCAACTAACCCCGACCGATATGTCGATATATGGATTTGCGGGAGTGGAGTGCCCCGTGGAAGGGATAATCAAGTTGCTAACAACCATAGGACATGAACCAAGACAAGCAACACAGATGTTGGACTTTGTGGTGGTGAACGCTAGTTCAACTTACAATGCTATCATGGGGAGAACATTGATACATGCCTTCAAGGAAGTCCCTTCTTCCTACCATTCAATTATGAAGTTTCCCACCTGGAATGGGATTGGTGAAGAGAGAGGAGATCAAAAAATGGCAAGGCGTTGTTACGTAGCCTCTTTAAGGGCAGATAGAGTTGGGGAGCAAGTTCTGCCTATTGAAGATCTGGATATCCGAGAGAATGATGAGAAAAGAGGGAAGCCAGCAGAAGACTTGGTTACGATTCTTTTGGCTCCCGAGGATCCTGAGAAAGTGACTTTCGCTGGAGCAACACTAGAAGAGCCCCTTAGAGGGAAGTTGGTGAAATTTTTGTAAGAAAATAGTGATGTGTTTGCATGGTCGGCAGCTGATATGCCAGGTATAGACCCGGAACTGATCACTCACAAGCTGAATGTGGATCCAAGTCGGAAGACGGTGAACCAAAAGAAAAGAAGTTTTGCATAGAATGACAAGAAGCTATAAAACAAGAAGTAGAGAAGCTCTTAGAGGCCGGTTTCATTGAGGAGATACGATTTTCAGAATGGTTGGAAAACCCTGTGATGGTAAAGAAGACCAATGGAAAATGGAGGATGTGTGTGGACATCACTGATCTGAATGATGCATGCCCTAAGGACTATTTCCCATTGCCAAGGATGGATACAGTGATAGATGCTACCGCTGGACATGAGATGCTGAGCTTCATGGATAGATTCAGTGGATACAATTATATTAAAATACATAAGGACGACATCCCAAAGGTATCATTCATCACTGACTTTGGTGTTTTTTGTTATCTTGTTATGACATTTGCTCTCAAGAATGCAGGAACCACCTATCAAAGGTTAGTAAATAAAATTTTTAAGGATCTAATTGACAAGACCATGGAAGTTTATGTCGATGACATGTTAGTCAAGAGTCTAGTAATGACTGACCATATAACCCATTTGAGAGAAGCTTTTGAAGTCCTGAGATACCACAAGATGATGTTAAATCCTACAAAGTGTGCTTTCGGAGTAGGATCTGGAAAGTTTTTGGGATTAATGGTCTCCAAGAGAGGAATCGAGGCCAATCTCGATAAAATAAAGGCAATCCTGGACATGAAGCCACCAAAAACTATCAAAGATGTTCAAAAGCTCACTGGAAGGGTTGCTGCATTGGGACGATTCATCTCCAAGTCTACGGACAAGTGTTTGTCGTTCTTCAAGTCCTTAAAGAAGGTTAAGGATTTTGTATGGAGTGAGGAAAGCCAGAAGGCATTTGAGGAATTAAAGAAATATATGGCTCAGGCCCCGTTGTTAGCCAAGCCAGCTTTGAATGAAGTTTTATACTTGTACTTGGCCATTTCAGAGAATGCCTTGAGCGCTGTATTGGTTAAGGAGGAACTAAAAATCCAGAAACTCGTATACTATATGAGAAAAATTCTGCATGGAGCTGAGTTGATTTATTCAACTATTGAGAAGTTTGCCTTAGCCTTGGTAATGGCTTCGAGAAAGTTGCGTCCTTACTTTCAGGCTCATAAGATTTAAGTGCTAACAAATCAGCCCTTGATAAATATTATTCATAGTCCCAAGGCTAGTGGGAGGCTGATTAAGTGGGCAATAGAGCTGGGAGAATTTGATATCAGTATAAGCCACGAACGGCAATAAAAGCCCAGGCATTGGCAGACTTCGTGGTGGAATGTACCATATCCAACCAAGAAGTCGGGGGCAAGTATAACATGAAGCATTGATGTTAAGCTTGTAGCTCCTATAGGTCTGGGTACGTCATGGATAGATCCCATTAGGGCCCATATTCAAACCGGTTGGCTGCCAAATGATGCTACTAAAGCCCGAAGATTGGTTGTTTGAGCACTGAGATACTCCTTGATAGATGGGATTTTGTATAAAAGATCTTATGTAGTTCCTTACTTAAGATGTCTCAGGCCCGATGAGGCACGTTTGGCTCTTGAGGAAGTACATGAAGGAATCTGTGGGCAACACTTGGGGGCAGAGCACTGGCTCATAAGATAACCCGTTTAGGTTTCTATTGGCCAGAGATGATGGCTGATGCCAAAGAGTATGTGAAAAAGTCTGATCGCTGTCAGAAACATGCACCTGTCGTTCGACAACCCCTCGAGATGCTGACTTCAATCAACTCTCCCATCCCCTTTTCTATGTGAGGAATGGATATACTTGGGCCTGTCCCCATAGCCACGACACAAAGGAAGTTCGTGATTGTAGCCATTGATTATTTTACTAAGTGGATTGAAGCCAAGCCATTGGCCAAAATCACAACTAAGCAGGTTGCACAATTCCTGTGGGAAAACATCATGTGCCGTTATGGAATTCCCAGTATCCTAGTTACCGATAATGGAAACAGTTGAATAATGAGGAATTCAAGAAGTATTATGAGGAGAATGAAATTGAATTACGATTCACCTCTGTGGCTCACCCGCAAGCCAATGGGCAAGCGGAAGTTGCGAATCGAATAATCCTGTATGGACTAAAGAAGAGGATCGAGAAGTCAAGAAATAACTGGGTGGATGAAATACTCCCAATACTATGGGCTTAGAGGATTACATGTAAAGTCACAACTGGAGAAACTCCCTTTACGTTAGCATATGGGGCAGAAGCGGTTGTTCCTGTAGAGATATTACATTCCTCTCCCAGGATTCATGCTTTCAATCCTGAGGAAAATGAAGAAGGGCAAAGGTTAGCCCTGGATCTAATTGATGAAGTACGAGACGAGGCACATGCGAAAATAGTGGAATATCAGAAAAAGGCTCCGTTCTACTACAACCTAAGGGTTAAGGAAAGGTTCTTCAAGCAAGGTGACTTAGTCCTGAGGAAGGTGGAAGCCTCTGGCGTTGGGCAGAAAGGGAAGCTTCCCCTAAATTGGGAAGGACCATAAAAGGTCAAAAGTGTTCAGGGAAGAGGAACCTATAAGCTGGAGACTATGGATAGTTTTGAAATCCCGAGAACTTGGCATGCACAAAACCTGAAGGTTTACTACATGTAAAATGATCGAGTACAATTCTCACTTATCAAGATGACAAGTAGGTTGAAAAGAACCTTGAAGCTTTGCTTGCTTAGGATTTACATGTTTTATTTTGTGGATTATTAAGACTTGTGTAAGGGATGAATCCCAAGAGTTTCCATAAACTTATTTTAGAACTATTTGGTTCATCTTATCCTAGAACTGTTTGGTTCATACCATATATGGTTGAGTTTGCTTATCTATTTTAGTACAAATACGAGGAAAAATAAGGGAAAGCTATGAAAAGGCTAGCAAACTAATAGCACAAGTACTTGAAAGAAATAGTTGAAAAGTAAACAAACAACTTAAAATAACATAATAAACCCCGAAGGATAATAAGTTCCAAATATGAATAAGTTAATATATAAAAAGCCATGATGGGCCAAATAAGAAAAGCAAACTACTTAAGATCCTTGAAAAAGTCATCATCATTGTTTCCCGCATCAACAGCAGTAGAAGGGGGAACGGGCTCATCTCTCATAGGATAAGCATCTCGAGGAGGAGCAGCTGTGGCCTCAGCAGAAGTAGTGAGAGTAGGAGAGAGAGGAATATCCTCAGGAAGAGGCCCTTGCCCAGGAATAGCAGGGACTAGATAGGCTGCGAGAGTCACCTCAGGGATCTTCTTCCCAATCTCCTCCACAATCTGCTCCCAGCAGCTAGAAAAGGTCTCCAGAAAGTTAGCATCATACTCAGCATTCAGGACATCCTGAAAGTCCTGAGATGCCTTATACTCAGCTATCACCTCAGCCCGGGCCCTCTGAGTATCCAGCTCCAGCTTGCGAACCTTCTCCTTTTCCTCCGCCAGCTCCTTCTCCACCTTACGGAAGCGATTGAAGTTAGCCTCTGAAGCCTTGAGGTACCTATCCCTATCTCTCTCAACAATGGTTAGGCTAGTCTTCACATCCTTCTGGTTATAAAGGGCAGCCTGGAGATAGGTATTCATCTGCATAAACATATACCAATATAATAAGTAAGTGTGAAAGGGTTGAAAAACAGTCAAAAAGAGACAAGGGAGAGGCTTACATAAGCTATGGCCTGAGCACCCAGGCGCTCGATCTGTAGGTCGTCAGAAGACTCTACTATCTTGGCCCTGTCACGAGGTGTAACCACGCTCCCGGACCAAACAACAGCAGCCTCAGAGCTCCCTACTACAGTGTCCCTCCTCTGAAGGCCCCAAGTGACAGTAAAAGGAGAAGTATCCTCATCGAGGTTAAGGGGACTCTCGGATATAAAAGTAGGGATGACCTCATTAACCGTGACTAAAAGGCCATCACCAATCCTACCCGCTTGTCGCAGTGAGTCTCAACAGCGGAGCCCTTGGCAGCACGGGCCTCCCTCTTCTTGATAATTGTGTCCAGAGCTTCCCTAGCTGCAAAAAGATATAGGCACGTAAGAAAGAAGGACAAAAATAAGTAGTTAAATAGTGAAGTAAAAGGGGAAAGAAATACCCTCAAGACCTAGGTCACTTAGACCTAAATTTTGCAAATCGCCCTCTGAAAGGATGAGAGCACAATGATGCAAGTTATCAGCTGTGATGGCCTTGATGGTCGCATCTTCATCTATTCCCAATTTTAGGTCTCTTAAAGAGCCGTCTATACTTTTTGAGAAGTTGGGCCTGAAAAAATGGTCCCAACCCTCCTCGGAATCCAGAAACACATAAAACCACTCGCTCTTCCAAGTTGGATACGAGTCAATATTGGTGCAAGAAACAAAGCAGGAGCGGGCCAAGGATCTGTAAACTATTTTGACCCATCCTTGGTCCTTAGAAGCATTTACAAACTTAAATAAATAGCGAAAGATGCAAACGTTGGGCTCAAAACCGTGTTTACGTAATTGGGCCATATAACAGTGAATGAAATGCCAAGAATTGGGTATGAGTTGGGTCAGACAGACTCGGGCATCAGCCAAAAGGCGAAAAATGAAGGGATGAGGAGGAAGACGAAAACCAGCATAAAAGATTTCCTTATAGATCCGAATGGCCCCGGGCTTTGGTTAACAGGCCCTATCATTTGGGCCTGGAGCCACGACCCTATAATGGTGTGAAATACCAAAAAGACGAGCTATGGTGCCTGCTTTTTCAGAATCAAATCTAGAAGGATAATTATATGCATCTAAGTGTAACATATTGGGGAAGGCTTGCCGAAATCCGGTTAAAAGATCCCTAAGAGAAATAACTGAGGAATGAACGAGAGATTTTTACCTCGGCTGACCCTAGATGGACGGGGAACAGCTTGGGGAACCTGGGAGTGGATGAGTCGGAATCCGCCATGGATGAAGAGTTAAACCCAGAAAGCTCTTGAAGATAAGCGAAGAAGATGAAGATTCAAACGGAATCTTCAAAATAAGCCCAGAAAGCGGTGGTGTAGAAAGCCGAAAATCGCTTTTTGGTGGCGATTCTTGAGAGAATAGTTGCAGAATAGAAAAAGGTAGAGGTGAAGAAATTTTATGGAAGTGAATTGTGAGAAATGAACTCACACTCCACTCCTTATATAGACGAGCGTGTGGAAGCTCAAATATATCTGGGCCAAAGGAAATGGGCCTAATAAAGGCGGGAAGCCCATAAAGTTTGAATTTTGAAAAGATCTAGAACATTCTAAACCAAAAAACCAAAATTCATCGAACATATTAAGGGACAAAACCACGCCTAGAAGACATGATTCCTAGGCGTGGTACCAAACATGTCTCCTAGGCGTGGGTTACCCACTCCTAGGATATATCAAGGCTTGAAAGCCCAACCATGCCTAGAGGACATGATTCCTAGGCATGGTACCAAACATGCCTCCTAAGTGGGGATTACCCACGCCTAGGATATATCAAGGCTTGAAAGCCCAACCACGCCTAGAGGACATGATTCCTAGGCATGGTACCAAACATGCCTCCTAGGCGGGGGTTACCCACGCCTAGGATATATCAAGGCTTGAAAGCCCAACCACACCTAGAGGACATAATTACTAGGTGTGGTACCAAACATGCCTCCTAGGCGGGGGTTACCCATGCCTAGGATATATCAAGGCTTGAAAGCCCAACCACGCCTAGAGGACATGATTCCTAGGTGTGGTACCAAACATGACTCCTAGGCGGGGGTCAACAATGCCTAGGAAGTATGGACCCTCCAAAAATGCCCAGAAGGCAAGGTTCCTAGGTGCTGTTGGAAGGACGTCTCCTAGGCGGGGGTCAACAACGCCTAGGAAGTATGGACCCTCCAACAATGCCCAGGAGGCAAGATTCCTAGGCGCTGTTGGAAGGACGTCTCCTAGGCGGGGGTCAACAACGCGTAGGAAGTATGGACCCTACAACAACGCCCATGAGACAATATTCCTAGGCGCTGTTGGAAGGATATCTCCTAGGCGGGGGTCAACAATGCCTAGGAAGTATGGACCCTACAACTGAAGGGTTTTTAACACATAAACGCAGCAAAAACGTAAATTTAATCTTAAAAAAAACCGAAACCCTCCGCAAGATCCATGCGAAAAATAATATTTAATTCGTAGTTCAGTATGTTTACCTTAAGAAGCTTTACATTAATGGAAAGATGAAGGTCTTTAATGACGATCCAAAAATGATGAACGGAGGCCTTAGCAGCTGCTCCTCAAGTGTGAATCACTCCACCGGTATCCACCAAGAAAACGATGTAATGAAGGAGGAGGAGATGGAGAGAATTAGGGTTTTGTAAATCTTTTTGGTTGAGGCAAAAATAGGGTTTATAATAGTATATTTATAGGCAAAATTTTCAGCTGAAAATTTTCCTATAAAATATTATTATTATTAACCCTTTATTATTCTCACTAATAATTAAAATACCTTTTAATTATTAATCCTTTTTCTAAACTCTTTAGAAATAATTCTCTCACTTGATTTAATTTCCAAAAATTAAATTCTTAATTAATAATATTAAGAACCTTTTCTTAATTAATTTATAATCAATTAAATCTCATTTAATCAATTATTAAATTTTCCAATTAATTATTTATTTCATAAATAAATAATTATCAGCCATTATTAATTAATTTCTCCACCATTAAATCATTCTCTTTTATGGTGTGACCCTGTAGGTTCAATATTAAGCCGGTAGTAGAAATAAATAATAATAAAACTATTTTATCATTATTTATATAAATTCTCTAATTCATTAAATATGATTAATTAATTAATCATATTTATTCTACATCTTGAGGGATACTTCTCAGCATATCGCGACTATCCAGATAATACGAATTCACTGCTTAGAATACCAAGAACCTATTCAGTGAGTGGTTACCATGCAATTAATTCCTTCTACCCTGCAATGTCATGATTAAATACAAGGCATGGAACTTGTGTCAAGCCTATCTTATTTAATCACTTGCTTTCCCATTCACTATGCTTAGTTCTATTTAATGTAAATTAGAAACTTCTTTCTAATTTCATTCACTCTGGCCAGAGATTTCTGAACCAACATAAGTGGATCAGCATTGAACATTCTCTTCCTACACTGGAAGGGATAGATCCTTTATTGATCACACACTATCTTCGTGTACAAATTCCTATACCCAGTAGAGCCCTTATAATTGTCCCTTGAGACTAAGAACTAAACCAAAGCATAGTTCAGTGTACACAAGATGACTATGATGACCTCAAGTCTAAGGATACTTGTACAACTATCACTATGTGAACAACTGCTGACACGTGAGTGAACTCCATCAGTTGTTCAGCTGTGTGAGTCATGTTCAGTGAACTTATTCTATAATTAGCACCTACATACTAGCTATAGTGTCACCGCACAAATGTCTATGAGAACAGACATCCTTCATAATGAAGCAAGCATAGTATGTACCGATCTTTGCGGATTATTAATTACCAGTTAGTAATCCTACGACCAGGAACTATTTAAGTTTAGAGTTATCATCTTTTAGGTCTCATTATTATGATCTCATCACAATCCATAAAAAGATTTACTCTAAACTGTGGTATATCTTATTTAAACATTTAAATAGATAGAGCCCGCAATAAAAACAAAACAAGCCTTTTATTAATATAAATGAAATCAAAACAGATTACATAAAAGTTATTCCTAAATCCTCATACATGATTGGACTTAGGACATATCTCTTTCAACAACAACGCCCAGGAGACAATATTCCTAGGCGCTGTTGAAAGGACGTCTCCTAGGCGGGGGTCAACAATACCTAGGATGCAGTATGCAATAAAAAAAAATTCTGATTATTTAATTAATCAAGAAAATTGCTGCAAAAATTCCAAAAAATAGGGAAAAATAAAGCAAAAAATCCCAGAAAATCAGGAAAATTAAAAAATAATTTTCAAAAATAATTTTTGTTAAATATTCTTGAAAAATTAGGGGAAAATACCTGTGAGTACCAGTAAATTAAGGAAAAAAATCCCAGAAATTAAGGGAAAATTCCTGTAAATTAGGGAAAAATCCCAGAAATTAAGGGAAAATTCCTGAAAAATACCACAAAATTCCTAAAATGGAATAAGGTAAGAAAAATAAGAGGAAGGTTCTAAAATGACCCTGAAGCCGTGTGCAAGGTGAATCTTTGTAAATGTGTAGGTTGCTCCATACTTTACGCAGAAACGATACCCGGTAAGGGAACGAATGAACTTAACTTCTGCGAAATCTTTTACGGTTTCCCAGAAGTTGGGGGCAAATAATATGGGCCTAAAATTAGCCTAGAAGTATAATTAATATTGAATTGATTGGACCTGATAGGGTCCAATAACGAAACCCAATTAATGAGGCCTAAAGCCCTGATTATTTATTAATTTTGTAATTACTAAATAAGGAGGATTACCAGCTCATTGAATGAGTCCTAATGATGATGTAATTCTATAAAAGATGGCCTCAAAGGACACCTATACCAACTAAGAATTTGATGCCTCTATTCTAAGACTTCAAAGTCTATCCAAAGTCTGAGACTTGACCACCAAGTCTCCTAGCCCAAGTCCAATTCAAGGACTCCCAACATCTATATAAGGGGCCTCACCCTACAAATCAGAACTACGTTTTTTGGCTTGATTCTCTAAATTACAGAGATATTTAGACATCTCGTAAAGGCAAAGTTAAGCTACGAAACACGAGAGCAGGCATTAAAGGCCTTGAGCTCCCGAACCTTAGTATTAAATACAACAATTGACATACCCTAAGTTTTTATCCATAACAGAGAGTTTTATACACATGACTTAAAAAATACTTCAACTTTCAATATTAGTGATTTTAGAAATAAGCATTTATTACTTAGAACAAAAATTCTAAATAATATCACTAATACTAAAAGTATCATAATTATTCGTACAAGATAGAAATAACTATGTTGAATATTAGTTTAATATAATTTAAATTATGAGACTGATATCAAATGGAATTGTCTACAGTCATAATTTAAATCAATTAAAATAGTATTCAAACTTAATACTATAATACTTAACTACCACAAATGTATATAACATTGTAATCATGATAATCAAGATAGTAGCACTAAGTACGAGGTACTGGATTATTGATAAATTGACAAGTCCTTTAAATATTGAAGATTTAATACTTGTGAACTTATGTGAAGAATGCCTTACAAATGGGATTTCCAACTAATATGCAATGAATGGTATCCCATACTTACAAACTAGTGTTGAAAAATTGACTTTATCAAGTGATTTAATAAATGTTTATGTCAGTAACTCTTTGACAAAAAGACATGCTCTCGAAATAAATGATACCTGGTGTGAAGTGCCTTGTCATAGAGTGTTCACAGAGTTGTTGGATTTGAAGTTGTTTCTTATCATAATAAGAAATCAATCTTCTTTCACGAAGTTGACAGCTTCCTAAGATGATTCTCCTGTCACTTAGGTTGACAGCTTCAGAGATGCTTCTCCTGTCTTTCTTACAACCTGCATAATTTATATCTATATAGCCAAACATGTTAAGCATAATATCTTTAGGGTACTTTACTCCAAGAATTGGTAGTCCCTTAAGATATCTAATAATCTTGTTAATAGCTATAAGATTGGATTATCTAGGATCCACTTGGAACCTTGCACATTGGCATCTTAAGAACATTACATGTTGTCTATTAACATTTGAGTAAAAGAATGAGCTCGTAATACCTTTATAGCTTGTCATTATACCTGAGTTGCACTGATCAAGCTTTAGTGGTTTCTGTTGGTAAGTTGTCTTGGCATGTTCAGAATCTTCCAAATTTTGCATCTTCAAAAGATCCTTAACTTACTTGTATTGCCATCATTCTTTTGGTTTACTTGTGCTCCTAAAAGAATTGTTCTTTTTGCTTGCTTGAGCTCCTAAAAGAATTATTCTAATGGCTTGCTTAAAGTAATCCTAAAAATAATTGCAACCTTTCCAACACGCTCCTCCATACCTATTATGCAATTACTTAGCAAATAATCTTGCACAAGTCTTTATTAGTAGACCAACATATAACATTATCATTATATCACTACACATATAAAACAATATATTTGTGTCTAGTGATAAGAGAGTTATTAATATGACGACTCTACTAGTTCATATTAAACTATAACTTCAGTTAGAGTGTCATACCATGTCCTTGATGATTGCTTGAGTAGTATACTAGTCCATATCAACCTGAAGTGAGATTGTGAAGAAGATATAAGCATAGTCCAATAGATCTGCAACTGCAAAGTCCATGAACTGTGGTACATTGACTTCCTCTTTTGACTCACTGACCAGGAGTGCACTTGTACATATCTACCAGAGTCCAATTCCAAGTGTAATGTGTATCAGGTGCCTGATATGTCATAATATCCTCAAGTCTCGTCACTGGTGCTATCTGTTAGATACTGCTTCCTGATAATAACCTAGCATCCAGTCTGGCCTTGTCCCTCATAACAATTCCATTGTTATCCAGTTTGACTTCTGGTTATCCTTGTACCAATTACAATATTGTCATTTGGTTTGGATACCAGCTTCCCTACAATCTGCTTGCTGACTGATTGAGTTCATCTTGCTTTGTAATCACCCAATCAATCCGGATATATCAGAGCTTCTGTAACTTTCTTAGTTTCTTCCTTAGATAGAAAACTAGAGAGATATTCATTCATACTCAGTAGCCATGCTAATCATTACTCCACTATCTGAATCACTTAAGAACTAGACTCTGGGAATAATATTGACATCAAACCCTTTGTCTCATCAGATATGTTCTTTAGTGTCCTCTGATTTTCAATGTGGTATTGTGTCTGACTAGTTGATCCTTCTATTGCTCCCCCTATGCTGTTGCTGGGATTTCCTGAAAATCCTTACCCTTGCTGACTGGCTTCATTGAAATAATGAGTTGTATTATACATTGCCATTCCACTGCTTGGATATGAATCATTAGTACCATCAATTTCTCCTTTAACAGCTTGGAGCATGGAGTTGTTGAACTGTGCACTTAGACTTTCAATCATCTTCTGTTGATCAACCACAAATGCCCTATAGGTTGTAAACTCCACTGAGTAGCCATGAAAAATATCCTAACAAGTCTTAGCTGCAAATGCCAAGATCTTCAAACAACTGAAAATATTTCATTGTTTGCTTCCATAGAACATTCTCTTCAAACACTTTGAGGTTATCCAGTGTTTGCTTCTGTTGGCCATTAACTCATTAGGGGTCTTGATGTATACATCTTGATCAAGGCTTGATCTTACTTGTGGCAAAATGTATTGACTGCTCCAGCCCTTTGGTATTTAGAAAGTCTTGATTAGCTTGATATTTCCCTTGTAGCTTTAATCAAGTTCTGGTTCTTCCTTTGTACCACTCCATTCTGACACGGAGCTCCCAGTGCTGAATATGTCTCAAAATGTTCTTGATATAACATATATTAATTAGAACTGCTTCTTGGATTCAGTCCCATTATCTGACCACAAGATCATTTCTTTTACAGTAGCTTCCAGCTTGATCTTCTGATACGATTAATCACCATCTATGATGTCCTGTCTTGAGAATGCATGAACAACAACTTTGTTTAATAAGAGTAGTCAACCACCATCACTAAGGTATATCTTTGCTTTGATGTGATGTTGTCTTTGATTCCTCTTTCTAACATGCCTCACATATTTTATCCTTCTGAATTCCAGATGAGGCAGTCCTCTCACTAAACCCTTTTTACAAAAGAGTTCCTTGTGATGATGTTCAAGGGTGAGTGCTTCTAATGCCATAGCTAAACTTTTGTCAAATGAAGCTTTACAGTATAAACCATTAACTTCACCTTTTCAGAGTTTCTAGTCTAGCCACGAGCATTTCCCATTCCTTACTCTAAGAAGAGCAAGCTTCTCAATCTTCCTGCTTCAGATAAGACACTAATCCTTCATTGAATTGACATTTTTGTCCTTTAATGCAGAACTATTTGATAAGAGGATATGTTCCTTGATACTCCAGCAAGGAAGTTGCTTCAACTGTTATCAATGACTCCAATAATTAGTTGTTGTCAATGATACCAATTGTTCAATTCATGATGACATCCCTTTATCTGTATAGCTTGTCACGTAATGAAAAACATTATTGTCATCTCCAAAGATTACTGGCGGAATAGCTTATGTCAATCACATTTGATTGTGAGGCTCTTTCCTTGATCACATGCCTTGAGTATTAAATACCAAGAATACATATGAATCAAATAACCTGTTACGTCCTGCACTCACAAATTGATTAACAGTTCTTGGTATCCAATTTATCAGTTTGGGTCCAGATGGATTAGAGATTTTATCATAAACAGAGATAACAACAACTACAACCTTATCATGCTAATTCTTATCTTTGACCGACCATGTTCTCCATTTTAATACCCTTGACAAATTTGTCTCTAGGTTAGGGAAAAATTGGTTCCAACCTTACATAAGGAGGACTAGCAGTCTTTGCCATATTGTAATTCTAAACATGCTTTTTCTACAATTAATGCAAGTACTAAGAGATGCATTCATGACATAAGCATAAACAAGCATTGTATTAGGAATACATGTCATTCATTCAGAAACATTACGCATAAGAATTAAGCAAGACATGCATGATCTGGAACAAATAGAATTAATAATTAAATCACTAATTCTATCTAATCCAATCCTATTGATGTATCTCATCTAGCTATCTCAATCCAATTATAAACTAATACATCTTAACAAACAATTCAGATCAAATGAATAAATCACAATATAATAGGATACAGAGCGTAAGCATAAACAAAGGTCTTATATGCTGGAAAATATATATCCCACTAAAGCAATTAATCATGTTCAACACATATTCAAACATATATTTAAGATCATCTAAAGTAACATGCACAAGTTAAACATCAAACCTAGTTACCAGAAAATAATCTAGTGAACTAGTACAACATTATCTATGTGTGATGCTATTATGCTTATGTGAGTGTTAAACATTTAAACACTATGATCTTATCATGCACTGAATATTGAGAGCAAAATGTTGCAGTGGTTCAAGAAATTAAAAACTGGGATATGTGAGTTGGACCATCTTCAGAGATTGCTATGAAAACAAGATATTCATGATTCCCGTCATCTGATCCATCTCAACTCTTTCCCGTGCACTATAAGTTTTGACTAGCTGCTTTCCTAAGAAAACATTCCACCTTTGTCTCAACTCTTCAACTGAATCCCTACTCATCCTTGTTTGTCAAGCTTCTTGTTCTGTTGTAGCAAAACCCCTGATAGTTACTTGACACATATAGCTTGTCAAATCTGTAGCTATCAAATCTTGTTAATGTCCCAATCTCAGTCTTGTAACTACCTCTTGAACAAAATCTGTAAAAATCTCTGCTTCGGAATAGATAGGCTTGATCCTTGGATATAGCATAAGTATTCCTTGTGAATCTGATACGACCAAACTTCCCTGACATGTAAAACACTGCCCTGATGTCCAATCCCTCAAGTACTTCTACATGATCTTCCTCTGATTCAGCTATCAGTAACTCTTACGTTCTGTCCTGAGGATTCAACTATACTGCATGTAACTGAGATGATTGTTTGTCCCCACTATTCTCTCTAACCTTCACAATTCCTGCCTATATGATCTCATTGATTCCCGGATAAATATAGTATTGCCACTGTGTGACTGTATAATCTGGAATCATAGAGTTGTCTTAAGATCTCCGAGAAAAATTGTACCCGAAGAAATTTCATTCCTTTCCTGCGTGTGAAAACCCAGTGGTATCCTATGGAGTAAACCTTTAAGGAAGTTCCACAATTTTCGTCTGTAGCTCTTGAAATCAGTTCCATCGGAATTTTTTCTTCAAAAGATTAAAATCCAATTTAAAAGCCCGGAGGAATCCTGAGTCTACCAATCCTTGAGTACCCTTAATTTAATATTTAAGAAAAATTAAATTTCTAGTATTTTTCATTTTCTTAGAAAATAAATTATTCAAAAATAAATATTTACGTAAAATTTGATTTTCAAGAATTTCGAATTTTCTTAAAAATTAAATAAAATGTAAATTATTATTTAAGAAAAATTTAAATTTAAGAATTTTAAATTTTACGAAAAATTAAATAAATCAGAAATAATTAATTAAGGTAACAAAAATTAGTTAAGTGTTGAGTGGCGACTTCTTTCTATGGCGATCAGAGTTATTGCCTTGAATTTGAAATTGTGTGGCGACCAGGGTAGATGACAGTACACTGTATGGTGACCATTCCTGTGCAACAAACAACACAGTGAAGTAGTCTGTGGTGACTACGACTCTGTCTAAGTGAGCGGCGAGATTTTCTGTGTCGACCTGTGTAGCAGATTTGTTCCTTGCCTTTTTGTTTTAAAAATTTCTCCTTCCGTAGTAGGCGCGCGTGACCATCAAACGCGGGACTACAGTAAGGTTTTGCCAGGCACGTACAAAAGATTTGTACATGAACACAGGTCCTTTTGTGTTCACCATTTCCTTTACATATGTTAGAAAAGAAAAATGGCAGACCTCTTGTTATGGATAAAAATCTAAGGTATATTTATTGTTGTGTTTAATGCTAGGGTTCGAGAGCTCAAGGCCTTTAATGGCTGCTCTCGTATTTCGTGACTTAACTCTGCCTTTACGAGATGCCTACGTATCTCTATGAATTAGAGAATCAAGCCAAAAAATGTAGTTCTGATCTGAGGGGTAGATCCCTTTATATAGATGTTAAGAGTCCTTGAATTGGACTAGGGTTAGGAGACTTGTTGAACAAGTTCTCAGACTTTGGATAGACTTTGAAGTCTTAAAATAGAGGAATCAGATTCCTAGTTGGTGTAGGTGCCCTTGAGGCTATCTTTTATGGAATTACATCATAGTTAGGACTCATTTAATGAGCTGGTAATCCCCCCTATTTATTAATTACGAAATTAATAAATAATCAAGGCTTTGGGCCTCATTAATTGGGCTTCGTTATTGGACCGTATCAGGTCTAATCAATTCAACATTAATTATATTTCTAGGCTAATTTTAGGCCCATATCATTTGCCCCCCCAACTTCTAGGAAACCGTAAAAGATTTCGCGGAAGTTAAGTTCATTTGTTCCCTTAAAGGGTATCATTTTTGCGTAAAGTGTGGAGCGACCTACACATTTACAACGATTTGCCTTGCACATGGCTTCAGGGTTGTTTTACAACCTCCTTATTACTTACCTTATTCCTTCTTTTTAGGAATTTTTTGGTATTTTTCAGGAATTTTCCCTTAATTTCTGAGTTTTTTCCCTAATTTACAAGAATTTTCCCTTCATTTCTGGGATTTTTTCCTAATTTACAGGATTTTTTCCTTCATTTCTGGGATTTTTTTTCAAATTTACAGGAATTTTCCCTTAATTTCTGGGATTTTTTCCTAATTTACAGGAATTTTCCCTTAATTTCTGGGATTTTTTCCTAATTTACAGGAATTTTCCCTTAATTTCTAATACTCACAGGTACTTTTTATTTAATATTTTATCAAAAATTATTTTTGAAAATTATTTTCTAATTTTCCCTAATTTTCTGGGATTTTTTGCTTATTTTCCCCTATTTTTTGGAAATTTTTAGCAATTTTCTTGATTTTTGGCCCATTTTCTGATTAATTAAATAATCAGAAAATGGGCTCTCATGGTGCCATGCATCCTAGGCGTAGGTCACCCCCGCCTAGGAGACATGTTTCCAACAATGCCTAGGAATGTCATCTCCTGGACGTTGTTGGAGGGTCTATCCTTCCTAGGCGTGGGTGACCCCCGCCTAGGAGGCATCCTTCCAATAACACCTAGAAATGTTGTCTCTTAGACGTTGTTGGAGGTTCTATCCTTTCTAGGCGTGGGTGACCCCTGCCAAGGCGGCATTCTTCCAACAGCGCCTATGAATGTTGTCTCCTGGACGTTGTTGGAGGGTCTATCCTTCCTAGACGTGGGTGACCCCCGCCTAGGAGGCATCCTTCCAACAGGTCCTAGGAATGTTATCTCCTGGACGTTGTTGGAGGGTCTATCCTTCCTAGGCGTGGGTGACCCCCGCCTAGGAGGCATCCTTCCAACAACGCCTAGGAATGTTGTCTCCTGAACGTTGTTGGAGGGTCTATCCTTCCTAGGCGTGGGTGACCCCCGCCTAGGAGGCATCCTTCCAACAATGCCTAGGAATGTTGTCTCCTGGACTTTGTTGGAGGGTCTATCCTTCCTAGGCATGGGTGACCCCCGCCTAGGAGGCATCCTTCCAACAACGCCTAGGAATGTTATCTCCTGGACGTTGTTGGAGGGTCTATCCTTCCTAAGCGTGGGTGACCCCCGCCTAGGAGGCATCCTTCCAACAGCGCCTAGGAATGTTGTCTCCTGGACGTTGTTGGAGGGTCTATCCTTCCTAGGCGTGGGTGACCCCCGCCTAAGAGGCATCCTTCCAACACGCCTAGGAATGTTGTCTCCTGGACGTTGTTGGAGGGTTTATCCTTCCTAGGCGTGGGTGACCCCCGCCTAGGAGGCATGTTTGGTAGCACGCCTCGGAATCATGTCATCTAGGCATGGTTTTTCCCCTAGGTATGTTTGGTGAACTTTGGTTTTTCTACGAAGAATGTTCTAGATCTTTTTCAAAATTCAAATTTTTTGGGCTTCCCGCCCTTACTAGGCCCATTTCCTTCGGCCCAAATGCGCTTGAGCTTCCATATGTTCGCCTATATAAGGATTGGAGTGTGAGTTCATTTCTCACACTTCACTTCCTCAAAATTTCATCACTTCTCCCTTTTTCTTATTTGTAACCATTCTCTCAAGTATCGCCATCATGAAGCGATTTCCGGCTTTCTACACCACCATTTTCTGGGCTTATTTTGAAGATTCCGTTTGAATCTTTATCTCCTTCATCTTCAAGAGCTTTTCTGGGTTTTGAGCTTTACTCATCCATGGCGGATTCCGACTTCCCACTCTCAGATTCCCCAAGCTGCTCCCCATCCTTCTAGGGCCAGCCGAGGTAAAAAATCTCTCATTCATTCTTCAGTCATTTCTCTTAGGGACCTTTTAACTGAGTTTGGCAAAGCCTTCCCTAATATGTTACACTTAGATGCATATAATTATCCTTCTAGATTTAATTCTGAAAAAGTAGGCACCATAGCTCGTCTTTTTGGTATTTCACACCCGTATAGGGCCGTGGCTCCAGGCCCAAATGATAGGGCATGCTACCCGAAGCCTGGGGCCATTCGGGTCTATAATGATACTTTCTATGCTGGTTTCCGTCTTCCTCCTCATCCCTTTATTTTTTGCCTTTTGGCTAAAGCCCGAGTCTGTCCGACCCAACTCACACCCAATTCTTGGCGTTTCATTCACTGTTATATGGCCCAATCACATAATCACGGTTTTGAGCCCAATATTTGTGTTTTTCGCTACTTATTTAAATTTATAAGTGCTCCCGATAATCAAGGATGGGTAAAAATAGTCCATAGATCCTTGGCTCGTTCTTGTTTCATTTCTGGTACCAACCCTAACTCGTACCCAACTTGGAAGGGCGAGTGGTTTTACATGTATCTAGATGGCGAAGAGAGTTGGGACCATTTTTTTTGGCCCAACTTCTCAAAAAGTATAGACGGTTCTTTAAGAGACTTAAAATTGAGAATAGATGAAGATGCGGCCATCAAGGCCATTACTGCTGATAACTTGCATCACTGTGCTCTCATTCTATCATAGGGCAACTTGCAAGGTTTAGGTCTTAGCGACCTAGGTCCCGGGGGTACTTCTTTTCCCTTTTGTTCTTCACCACTTAACTCCTCCTTCTCTGTCATTTTTCTTCTTATATGTTTATGTTCTTTTTGTAGCCAATGTGGCTCTGGACGCGATCTTTAAGAAGAGGGAGGCCCGTGCTGCCAAGGGCTCCGCTGTTGAGGCTCACCGTGATAAGCGGGTGAGGATATGAGATGGCCCTTCGGTCACGATTAAGGAATCTGTCCCTACTTTTATATCCGAGAGGCCCCTTAGCCTCGATGAGGATACTTCTCCCTTTACCGTGACGTGGGGCCTTCAGAGGAGGGATACGGTGGTGGGGATTTCCGAGGCTGCCGCTGTTTGGTCCGAGAGCGTGGTTATGCCTCGTGACAGGGATGAGATAGTAGAATCTTCTGACGACCTACAGATAGAGCGACTGGGTGCTCAGGCCGTAGCTTTGGTAAGTTTCTTCCCTAGCTCATTTTTTGGCTCTCTTTTTTTTTTAAACCTTTCCATACTTATTGTATTTGGATATATTTGTGCAGATGAATACCTATCTCTAGGTTGCCCTTTACAACCTGAAGGATGTGAGGACTAGCTTGACCATTGCTGAGAGGGATAGGGATAGGTACCTCAAGGCTTCAGAGGCTAACTTCACTCGCTTTCGTGAGGTGGAGAAAGATATGGCTGAGGAGAAGGAGAAGGTTCGCAAGCTGGAGCTGGATGCTCAGAGGGCTCCGGCTGAGATGATTGCTGAGTACAAGGCATCTCCGGACTTTGAAGATGTCCTGAATGCCAAGTATGATGCTAACTTCCCTGAGACCTTTTCTAGCTGCTGGGAGCAGATAGTGGAGGAGATTGGGAAGAAGATCCCAGAGGTGACTCTTGCAGCCTACCCTTACTTTATGGGAGTTAGTTTGCTAGCCTTTTGATAGCTTTCCCTTATTTTTCCTCGTACTTGTACTAAAATAGATAAGCAAACTCAACCATATAGTTTTAGAATAAGATGGACCAAACAGCTCTAAAACAAGTTTATGGAAACTCTTGGGATTCATCCCTTACATAAGTCTTAATAATCCTCAAACTAAAACCTTGCACAAGTCTTAATAATCTCAAACTAAAACATGTAAATCCTAATCGAGCAAAGCTTCAAGGTGCTTTTCAACCTACTTGTCATCTCGACAAGTGTGAATCATACTCAATCATTTTACACGTAGTAAACCTTCAGGTTTTGTGCATCCCAAGTTCTCAGAACTTCAAAACCATCGATAGTCTCCAGCTTGTAGGTTCCTCTTACATGAACGCTTTTGACCTTGTATGGTCCTTCCCAATTTGGGGCAAGCTTCCCTTTCTGCCCAACGCCAGAGGCTTCCACCTTCCTCAGGACTAAGTCACCTTGCTTGAAGAACCTTTCTTTAACCCTTAGGTTGTAGTAGAACGAAGCCTTTTTATGATATTCCACTATCTTCGCATGTGTTTCATCTCGTACTTCATCAATTAGATCCAGGGCTAATATTTGCCCTTCCTCATTTTCTTCAGCGTTAAAGGCTTGAATCCTGGGAGATGAATGTGATATCTCTATGGGAACAACCGCTTCTGCTCCATATGCCAACATGAAGGGGGTGGCTCCGGTAGTGACCCTACAAGTAGTTCTATAAGCCCATAGTATTGGGAGTATTTCATTCACCCAATTATTCCTTGATTTCTCGATTCTCTTCTTTAGTCCATCCAAGATTATTCGATTTTCCACTTCCGCTTGCCCATTAGCTTGCGGATGAGCCACGGAGGTAAATCGTAACTCAATCTCATTCTCCCCACAATACTTCTTGAATTCTTCATTATTGAACTGTGTTCCATTATCGGATACGGGGAATTCCATAACGACACATGATGTTTTCCCACATGAATTGTGCAACCTGCTTAGTTGTGATTTTGGCCAATGGCTTGGCTTCAATCCACTTAGTAAAATAATCAATGGCTACAATCAGGAACTTCATTTGTGTCGTGGCCATGGGGAAAGGCCCAAGTATATCCATTCCCCACATAGCAAAGGGGATGGGAGAGTTGATTGAAGTCAGCATCTCGGGGGGTTGTCGAACGACATGTGCATATTTCTGACAGCGATCACACTTTTTCACATACTCTTTGGCATCGGCCATCATCTCTGGCCAATAGAAGCCTGAACGGGTTATCTTATGAGCCAGTACTCTGCCCCCCAAGTGTTGCCCACAGATTCCTTCATGTACTTCCTCAAGAGCCAAGCGTGCCTCATCAGGCCTGAGACATCTTAAGTAAGGAACCACATAAGATCTTTTATACAAAATTCCATCTATCAAGGAGTATCTCAGTGCTCGAACAACCAATCTTCGGGCTTCAGTAGCATCATTTGGCATCCAACCTGTTTGAATATGGGCCTTAATAGGATCTATCCATGATGTCCCCAGACCTATAGGAGCTACAAGCTTTACATCAATGCTCCGTGTCTTCAGAACACAGAAATATACACTTCCCGAACTTTCCTCTATCTCAGATGAAGCAAACTTTGATAAGGCATCTGCCTTAGCATTTTCCTCCCTTGGAATGTGCTCAACATGACATTCATCGAATTGGGTCATCACAGCCCTTACTAGGTGGACATATTTAGCCATCTTATCATCCCTTGCCTCAAACTCTCCCTTTACCTGGGATATAACCAGCTTCGAGTCTCCACAGACCTTTAAATTCTTGACTCTAAGTATCCCTACTAAACCAAGGCCAGCTATCAGCGCTTCATATTCGGCCTCATTGTTTGTGGTCGGGAAGTCTAACTTTATAGCATATTCAATCAAGAACCCATCAGGGCTTTGTAAAACCAAACATGCTCCACTTAAATTTGTTTTTGATGCTCCATCAAAATAGAGGACCCAATATTCCTTCTCCCTATCATCCTTTCTTTGTCCCCCTTATCAACTTCCTTATCTTGAGGTATGGTATCTTCCTGCCCCCCGACTTCTTGGTTGGGTATGGTACATTGCACCACGAAGTTAGCCAATGCCTGGGCTTTTATCGCCTTTCGTGGCTTATATTTGATGTCGAATTCTCCCAGCTCTATTCCCACTTGATCAACCTCCCACTAGCCTTGGGACTATGAATAATATTTCTCAGGGGTTGATTTGTTAGTACCTCAATCTTATGAGCCTGAAAGTAGGGACACAACTTCCTCGAAGCCATTACCAAGGCTAAAGCAAACTTCTCAATAGTTGAATAATTCAACTCAGCTCCATGCAGAATTTTGCTGACATAGTACATGGGTTTTTGGATTTTCAGTTCCTCCTTAACCAACACAGCGCTCAAGGCACTCTCTCAAACGACCAAGTACAAGTATAAGACTTCATTCAAAGCTGGCTTGGCCAACAACGGGGCCTGAGCCATATATTTCTTTAACTCCTCGAATGCCTTCTGGCTTTCCTCACTCCATACAAAATCTTTAACCTTCTTTAAGGATTTGAAGAACGACAAGCACTTGTCCCTTGACTTGGAGATGAATCGCCCCAGCGCAGCAACCCTTCCAGTGAGCTTCTGAACATCTTTGATAGTTTTTGGTGGCTCCATGTCCAGGATTACCTTTATTTTATCGAGATTGGCCTCGATTCCTCTCTTGGAGACCATTAATCCCAAAAACTTTCCAGACCCTACTCTGAATGCACACTTCGTAGGATTTAACATCATCTTATGGTATCTCAGGACCTCAAAAGCTTCCCTCAAATGGGTTATATGGTCAGTCTTTACTTGACTCTTGACTAACATGTCATCAATATAGACTTCCATAGTCTTGCCAATAAGATCCTTAAAGATTTTATTTACCAACCTTTGATAGGTGGCTCCTGCATTCTTGAGACCAAATGCCATTACAAGATAACAATAAACACCAAAGTCAGTGATGAATGATACCTTTGGAATGTCGTCTTTGTTCATCTTGATTTGATTGTATCCACTAAATCCATCCATGAAGCTCAACATCTCATGCCCAGAAGTGGCATCTATCAAAGTATCTATCCTTGGTAATGGGAAACAGTCCTTAGGAAATGCATCATTTAAATCAGTGAAGTCCACACACATTCTCCATTTTCCATTGGCCTTCTTCACCATTACAGGGTTTGCTAACCATTTTAGAAATTGTATCTCCTCAATGAAACCAGCCTCTAAGAGGTTCTCTACTTCCTGTTTTATAGCTTCTTGCCTCTCTGGAGCAAAACTTCTTTTCTTTTGCTTCACCGTCTTCTAACTCGAATCTACATTCAGCTTGTGAGTAATTAGTTTCGGGTCTATGCCTGGCATATCAGCTGTCGACCATGCAAACACATCACTATTTTCTTGAAAAAATTTCACTAACTTCCCTCTAAGGGGCTCCTCTAGTGTGGCTCCAACGAAAGTAACTTTCTCAGGATCCTCAGGAGCTAAAGGAATTGAAACCAAGTCTTCAGCTGGCTTCCCTCTTTTCTCATCATTCTCTCGAATATCTAGATCTTCAATAGGCAGAACCTGCCCCCCAACTCCATCTACCTTCAGTGAGGCCGCATAGCAACTTCTAGCCATTTTTTGATCTCCTCTTTCTTCTCCAATCCCATTCCTGGTGGGAAACTTCATAACTGAATGGTAGGAAGAAGGGACTGCCTGAAGGCATGTATCCCTGTTCTTCCAATGATAGCGTTATAAGTTGAACTAGCTTTCACCACCACAAAGTCTAACATCTGTGTTGCTTGCCTTGGTTCCTGTCCTATGGTTGTTGGTAACTTGATTATCCCTTCCACGGGGCACTCCATTCCTGCAAATTCATATATCGGCATGTTGGTTGGGGTCAATTGGGAGTCATTATATCCCATCCTTAAAAAGGTGTCATGGAGCAAGATATCCACTGAAGCACCATTATCCACAAGGACCCTCTTCACCGGGCTGTTTCCTATTATCGGGGTTATGACCAGCGGGTAGTCATGGGGAAATTTCACACCCTCCAGATCAGAATCATCGAAAGCCATTGTCACTCCTGTCCTGGCCCTCTTCGGGGCTTCCCCAACAATATGCATAACTTCTCGGGTATACACTTTTCTGGAGTTCTTGGATTATCCAGCAGTAGTTGGTCCTCCAAAAATTGTGTTTATCACAGGCCCTCGGGGTCGCGGTCCTCCGAAGATTGCATTTATCACCGGTCCCCTAGGTTGGGGATTTCGCCCCTGATCTTCTTGATCTCTTCTTCGATCGTCAAAGTTCTTTCTTACGTTGTTGTTCCTATCTCCCCCATCTCCAGTGTATTTGTTCAATCTCCCTTTTCTAATGAGGAATTCAATTTCATCTTTCGGTTGCCTACACTCATCGGTGTCATGACCAACATCCTTGTGAAATCTATAATATTACTCTTATCTAGCTTGGCAGGATCAGCCTTCAAGGGTTTAGGCCAACGAATATCTCGATCTTTCTCGATTTCCATTGAAATCTGGCTTCTAGGAGCATTCAGCTTAGCATACTCAGTGAACTTTTTTCCAGGTCCTCCCTTCTTCGGGGTTGAGTCATTGCTTTGTTCAGTTCTAGGATACTTGTCCTTTGCAATATATTCCAGATCGGTTTTAGCTTCTTGCCTCTAGCGGGCTCATTACTTACTACAGTCTTCCTTATGCTCTCTTCCACTTTGATGTACTTTCCGGCTCTATCTTGGAGCTGCAACATGCTTTCAGGGGGCGCTTAGCCAAGGACATCTTGAAGAACTCATCCCTAGTTCCCTATTGCAGTGCTATCATAGCCACCTTGTCATCAAGGTCCAGGACTTTTAAAGCTTCCTTTGTAAAACGATTCAGGTAATCTCTCAAGGATTCCTTCGCTCCCTGCACAATGCTCATGAGGGATGCTGAACTTTTCTCATGCACTCTCCCGCTGATGAACTGCTTAATAAAAGCTTGACTTAATTCTCTGAAGGACCCAATAGAGTTCGGGGGCAAACGACTATACCATCTTTGAGCCATACCCGACAGGGTTTGAGGAAAGGCCCGACACTTAATAGCATCATTCACGGGCTACAACAATAGTGCATTAGAGAATGTCCTAACATGATTGGCGGGATCTCCAGTGCCATCATAAATTTTGATAGTGGGCATCTTGAACTTCCTTGAGATATGGGCATTCATTATCTCTTCAGTGAATGGTAGGGTAGGATCATCAGGATCTCCAAGGGGAAGAAGATTGCTTGGATCGACCCTTGGGACAACAACCCTTCTTTGTATTGGACCATCCATGTCTATGATAGGAGGAGGATTCCTCCCCCTTGGAGGTAGTGGGGGTCTGGTGTTCTGGTGCGCCTCTAAGTCGCGGTTCAGCCTTTGAATCTCAGCCTCGTGAGCCCTGATTCTCTCCTGCACTTCTTGGGGATTCGTCCCTTGGGTGCTCCTAGAATGCTGGTTACCATCAGGCATCGGCTCTTTTCCAGCACGCCTCCTTCTTGGGGCCACATCATCATCCGAAGATTCAGAGTCTCTCTCAGTGTAAGGTCCAGAAAATTCTTGATCCTCCGGTATAGGAGCCAAACCACGTATATAGGGGGCGATCGTCCTCGTGCTTCACTCCGTCCAACATGTCCACTTCCTCCAACCTCGGGGTAAAAGGGCATCCCATATGGGGGGTTAGTAGTCACAATAGTTGAATACTCATACCCAATGGGTCGAGAATTCACAGGTGTATGTAGTTGTTGAAGTTGGGGATTCGTACCTTGCGTAGCAGAGGGAATCGTCCCTTGTGGATGAGGTTCAGTTGTCCCTATCTGGGCTTCTCCTTAGGTGGCTGCATAAGTTGAATGAGGAGGTACCTCCACGGTTGACGAAATCGCTTGGGTTGTCCCCGCTGGTGTTCCTCCTTCAAGGGCTCTAATTGTTCTCCGTGTTCTTGCCATGGTTGTTGTTGTGCTTTCCCACAAACGGCGCCAAATGTTATGGATAAAAATCTAAGGTATGTTTATTGCCATATTTAATGCTAGGGTTCGAGAGCTCAAGGCCTTTAATGGCTGCTCTCGTATTTCCTGACTTAACTCTGCCTTTACGAGATGCCTACGTATCTATATGAATTAGAGAATCAAGCTAAAAAACGTAGTTCTGATATGAGGGGTAGATCCCTTTATATAGATGTTGAGAGTCCTTGAATTGGACTAGTGTTAGGAGACTTGTTGAACAAGTTCTCAGACTTTGGATAGACTTTGAAGTCCTAAAATAGATGAATCAGATTCCTAGTTGGTGTAGGTGCCCTTGAGGCTATCTTTTATGGAATTACATCATCGTTAGGACTCATTTAATGAGCTGGTAATCCCCCTATTTATTAATTATAAAATTAATAAATAATCAAGGCTTTCGGCCTCATTAATTGGGCTTCGTTATTGGACCGTATCAGGTCTAATCAATTCAACATTAATTATATTTCTAGGCTAATTTTAGGCCCATATCACCTCTAATTCCATGCTGCTGAACGTGTATTTGTTTTGTAAAACACAGAAATGGCAGCCTAAATCCTGAAAAACTTATTTAGAATAATAATTTTTATTTACCAAAATTTAAATAATAAATTTATTTAATTAAAATTTATAAAATAAATTTATTTTAAATAAATTCATAAAATAAACCTATTCAAGTTTATATTATAAATTCATTTAAATAAATTTATAAAATAAGTTTTTTAAATTAAATTTATAAAATAAATTTATGTAAATGCAAATTAATAAAATAAATTAATTTTAAGGATCCTGATTTGTGTATCAATCAGTCTTCTCTGATACCAATTGTTAGGTCCCGAATTATCGTAGAAGGGGGGTTGAATACGATAATCACTAAATTAAAAATTCTTTCGAATCTTTAGCGGATAAAGATTTAGTTCTCGGTTAGTGGTTTCGTGTTCTTGAGAGGAATAGTGTTTGGAACGATAAAAATAAGGAACACAAGATATTCGGGGAAATATATATTCGTATATAAATCCTCGAGGAGTGTTGCTACACTCCGGTAAATAAAGTAACCGACTACAATCTAAGAACAACAAAGTTCCTAACTTCTACCAAAATTTACAAAATCAAATCCTATACAATGATCTAACTTTTGTTTGTCTAGAATTTAATTACCGGGTAAAGATTATAATGCCCCTAAGAATATGCAAGAATTAAATCGGGTATTATAACGTTACTCCGGTGAGAAGTTAAACGGATATACAAAAAGCTTGAGATTCTCTGTAAATCTTTGCTGCCATTTTTTCACCTCTCTTGGGAGAGAAGATGAATAGGAACTGATCAAAAAATGAATGGCTCTATTATCTACTGCAAAGTGTAGACTTTATCCAATAAAATTGTGTGGCTGAGGAGAGGCACTTCTGTGGCGACCAAATATATTATTCTGTGGCGACCAGGGGTACAAGGGGAGGAGTAATATTCTGTGGCGACTAACTACTAGTTCTAGTACAACACTATTTCATTTTTATTAGTCTAACTCCCCTGTGGCGACCACAGGGGCTACTAGTACAAATTGTACTAAAAACAAAACTAAGTACAACTTGTGTGGCGACCAGTTAATCAGCAATGTTACATGGTTCCTTTTTTTTCTTTTATTCTTTTTTTTTTGTTTTATTTTTCATTTTTCATTTTATTTTCTTTTTCTTTTTGTTTTCTTTTTGTTTTGTTTTTGTTTTTGTTTTTGTTTTGTTTTCTTTTTCTTTCTTTTGTTTTCTTTTTCTTTTTTTCTTTTCTTTTAGTTTAAATTGTAACTAAATTAATTTATAAAATTAACTTAAATATAACTTATATAAATAAACTAATTTAGATTTATAAAATAAACTTATTTAAAGTTTATAAAATAAATCATTTTAAGTTTATTAAATAAATTATATTAAGGTCCACTAAATAAATTTATTTAATTTATCAATTAAACTTTGAGTATCGCCAGTCCCCTGAGCTGTTTAGCTGTATACCCCGCGCACTCTTCTCGTACGTTAACACATAAATGTTCAATCCAAGTACCCAAATTCCTTTTACGAGCTGTTGACGCCTAGTGCAACTGGTCTGGTTCACAGACGACTAACCCCGATTCAGGTCTTCGTATTATAGCCTTGATTACATTGTTAAGCTTGCCTTAACTTTATTGCTTCAGACACTGACTGTCAATAAAAAACTGTACTTTCACTGGAATCCTTTTTGGTACTTTAGACAACGTCTTCATTAACCTCTGTCTATACCCTGTCTTCAATTCTTCAGATTCCTATACTTGAAACACTGTCTATCTTCCATCAATGCCAATACACTGAAATCTTCCGGTAGCACTTGTATACTGAATCTTCAACCATTTCTGAAACCTTGAAAGTCTTTAACTTTTGTTCTTCACTGAGGCATGATCATATTAATGAACTTCTTTCAATGACCTGTAGACAGACTTCAGGCCTTCTTCTAATCTTCTGATTCTTTGTATTTTTCTTGTCTTCATTCTTCCTGATTTCTTGTGTAGACGTAGTATTATTAACCTGTCATGTTCTAGTGTTGTTATCGTGTTGAGTTATCAGGTAACTGTTCATACAGCTACGCAGTCTCACCAACAAATATGAAACCTTATGTGACTTGTATAAAATTCATATTTGCATTATTTAATTTAATTTTTGTATACTCACGGGCTATTCAATAAAAGGTCGGGAAAATCTTGCAAAGGAAATGGGAAGATGTCATCAGAGGTCGAATAATGAAGATTTCAAATTTTATATCAGTCAACAACAACTCAAATATGTTCGGATCCTTTTGTAAGAATTATTTTCGTACATTTATTTTTAAAGTTATTATTAGTAATTTCTTATACACCATTAACAAATACCTTATTATGTATGCCACAGCAGATACCAACATATGTTGTTTCAGAATGTGGCCATCAATTCTCTAAGTAATTCCTTCTTTATTGTGGGAATATTTTGTGGAATTGTACGTACGATGGGGCTAATATGAGATTAGATGGTTTGAGTAGTTTTATGAAATACTACAGAATTACTTTGTATGGATCAGTTCAATTTGATTATTATGGTGATGACATGTTCAATGTTAAGATTTTTCAATCAACATCAGTTGAGTTTGACTACCCAAAAGAAAATGTGAATGATTACGTGAAGAACGAAGAAATCAAAGAATGGAATGCTGATGAGTTTATTTTAGATACTTTGAATATAGAATTTGAGAAGAGTGTTGGATTATGGGCATTCAATGCCTACAGAAATTTCAGTGACTACTACGCAGTGAAAGTTTATGGATTTATCAAACATCCAACGTTACACAAAATGGTATAAAGTACTAATTATTGGAGAAGAAACATTAATTAATATATCATTCCATATCTTTAATATGTTATTGAGTACTACATTTAGATCGTGTCCAGCACACTTATATTACGTTTACTTGCAGCGGTCACGAACAGACTTAGAAAGTATTTACAGAAGGTGGAGTAACTTAAGCTCTGTTTCACTATTAATTGCTCGTACAAAATGGAAAGTGGAACTAATATGGGAGGGAGATAAATGCTTGTTTGGTAATGGATGGCTTGATTTTGTTAAATCAACATATGTGGAGATTAGAGATACATTAGTACTGTTTGAATGTCTTGAAGCCGATAATCTCTCCACAGTTATATTCAAGGGAAAGGATGAATTGGAATTAATCAGCTCTGGTAATTCTATCTAAACATTTAACTAAATTTAATATATTTAATATATGCACTTGCTTTAAGTTTTTAATATCGTGCTTGTAATTATAGATGTTAAATTTTTTTGGGTATGAGACTCGTATGGATATAAATATGAGAGATCATTTAGAATATCTATTGCTGCATTTAGTTAAATGAATGTATATATGTGTATATACATATATAAGTCTACTATAACATAATACACTTTAACTTGAAAATATATTATAATTCAGGTTCTGTAGTGTTATAATCGATTTAAATTTGTGTTATATTTTAATCCACTAACTATATGTAATTTACTATGAACTTTGCAGGGGATAAAGTAGAGTTTAAAAAATCTTTTTTGTAGATTGTATCATTGCCTTTACTTGAAGAAGGATGTCTGGTATAATTTCATTTTTAGTTTTATATAATGATTTATATGCAAATAATTGCAAATGATCTTGATATATTAATTAACCTTTTACTCTAACTAAAAGGTTGTTCCAAGATGGGTTAAAGATGCTTATGGAGAGCAATTACTTCTATTGAACAAAATTGAGGTTATTGGGAAAGAGTGGTCTATATTCTATAAATACAATGATGGTTATGTGAATGATCTCAACGCTATACTGAAGTGCTTCAGAGTAGTTGAAAATGAAACAATTATAATAACGGTTGATCATGGCAACATTCTTCACGCTTAAATATACCAAATTGATGAAAAGGAGATTGATTACATTAGTTGTATGAATGGTAGTGCAGCGACTAACTATGGTAAATGTATCTGGTATTGGTATTCTGCTGAAACAGGTAAATAGGAGTGCTAAGCATTTTTCCTGGTCTAAGTCGATATTGTGCAATTAAGATGTTCTTTATACATTATGAATAATTTAAATGCTTTAAATTATTTTTAACTACAGAATCAGAAAATGGAATGCCAAAACTGATTGATGATATAATACCGGGAGATAACAACCTTGTGTTGTTTGAATTTTCAAGAAAATTAAATCCTTCAAACGTGGATAGAAGTTCAAATGGAGTGGTATGCTCTCATTATTGATCACTTAATATTATCCTTTTTTTCAAAACCTTTATTTAACATGTTTAATATGAATACAACATATTCCGAAAGATGTTAAACCTGAAGGACGTGCTTGGAAAGCAGGTGAAAGAGTTACATTATTAACTAAAAATGGAACCTGGCAAGTAAGTATTGTTGTTGCGGATGGAATCAGTCATTTTTCAATGGGTTGGAATAAATTTGTCAAAGACAACAAATTACGCAAATCTCAAACCCTAGACTTCAACTTGATCGAGAAGCAAGAAAATATCACATTTTCTGTTAAGTGGTACAACAAACCTTAAGCTCTACAAACAACGTCATGTCATTTAAATTTTTCCAAAAATATTTTTGCATACATTTTATCGACACTAACGTCTTTCTAGTTTACCTTTTATTCTTACTTGTTCTAACATTTATAATCTTTTCCGAAATTAGTTTGCAAGACATAAATTTGGTGTATTAAAGATTGATTTATGAAGTGTTTGTATTTTTCTGAATTTATCTAAATTCTGGTAAACAGCCGATCAAATTTAGGCTATGTGAAATGCATATAATTGGTACAAGCTAGAGAAATAGATGATATAATAATCTGCAAATAATCAAAAAATATATATTATACAAAGTATTTAGAGTTTATAAGAACAATGGATTGCGTAATATATATGCATTATTAAAAAAATTTATCCATGTCTATTAATACATAATATTTTATTTCTTTATATATTTACAACATCTAATTTATGATTTGCCTTAGAGATCAAATCAAGCTCTTTACTAATTTTAAATAAAAAGGACATTACCTACTTGAGATGTAATTAGTGAACAAATGAATAATATGTCATCAATATGCCTGGCTTTGCCTATTGGGTAAAATTTTAATTTAATTTAAAGGAAATCACAAACATGGTCATTCAGAATAAACTGGCAAACATCCTAAAAGTATTGGCAAACATATAATATGTTTTTTGTATTTTTTTAATATGAATAAACTGGTCATTCATAATTAAATAGTAGATATAAAAAAAATTGAAATACTTGGCTTAAATCCATCCTAATATATGCACAATATGGTTATAAATGTTAGAAAATGGAAAGTTTGAGGCATATTTTATATATGTTCTTGATATGATTTCCGGAAACTAACACTTGGAGGTTGTTCCTTGATATGAGGACTTAAACTTTCATATTTGGATCTAAGATATTTTCTTAGTGGAATCCATGAATATATTGAGACAAAGTTGCTTGTTTGAAATGGGTTATGAGGATTTTGTCCCACATTGATATTGTAAAAGAAAGATATTGAGTTTATATAGCATCTTGTGTTAGTGTTGTTTACAACTACTAGCATAAGTGGAATGCTTGTGTAGCCTAGTGCTAGTGGGAACTTTTATATTTTTCTTTTCTATTACAAGTTTAATTATTTATATTGATTATTTAATTATTAATATAAAATATATTGAGTAAGGATTATTTTAATCATACTCTGAATATATTTTATAATATTAATATTAAGTAATATGGATATAATATAAATAATAAGGAAAACCCATTTTGTTTACTTTTTCTATTTTGTTACTTGGTGTACCACATCGAGTAAAATAGAAGAAGAGTAACTTGAGATGCCTATATATTGAAAGGTACACTTGAGATAAAAATGACACAAGTCTCGGTGCCTACCTCGCAAACATATATGAGTTGCATAGGTTTTTTAGGCAAACTGAGGTGCGAGTCGCCGTTGATCATTGTTGGTTCCGTGGCCAGATTGATCTGTTGCTGTTTTATCCTGGAAGCGATATTGCTGCATTCCATCACAGTTTAAGTGGGGGCAATAATCTCTTCAAGAACAGTCAAGTCCTCTTGAAGGGTTTGGCGACTCAGCTGTTGTGTTCTTCTTATCAGAATTTGGAAAGCGATAAGAGATAAGTTTTCTTTACTTTCTTTGTCAATTACAGTCTTTATAGTTTGTTATTGCCTTCGTGTTTTGTTTCGTTAGTTGGGTTATTTGCCATGTTCTTGTTATTATATATATAACTGCCCATTGTTGCTGTGTAGTTAGAATTATACCCAACAATCTTGAAGAGATTATAGTTATATATAGTTAATTAGCAAGATGGTTAACGAAACTGCTGATGTTCCTAAAATTATTGAGACTGGTTCTGGTTCTGGTGGTACCACTACCATTGACTGGACCACCTATCGTTTTCTCCATCCAATTGATTTATCGGGTATGCCTAATAAATTTAGTGGTGGAGCTTCTTTTTCTCTTTGGCAGAAAAAAACGAAGCTCTAGTTAACGGTTAAGGGTCTATTGTTAGTGGTACAGTATGATCCTCCTGGGTTGGATCAAGAGAAAGCTGAATCTGTTAAGGTTTATGCTTTATGGGCTGAGAAGGATGGGGTGGCTAGGGCAGCCAATTTTGGCATCCTTGGAGAACACCTTGTTCGATGTTTATTCATCAGATGCCTATACTGCTAAAGTCTTATGGGATAAACTGGACCAAACCCATAATACCGATTCTCAAGGATTTGAGAAGTATTCTGTGGCTAGGTTTCTTGATTTTAAGCTGGTGGATGGAAAATCCATGACTGAACAGGTTCATGAGTTTGAGATGTTAGTTCATGATTTAGGTGAGTCCGGTATGGTCTTGCTTGAGAAGTTTCGAGTGATGTCTGTGATTGAAAAGCTCCCTAAGTCTTGGGAAGAGTTTGCTCTTACCCTGAAAAGACAGAAAGGAGAGATCACATGGACTAACTTGATGTTGGATATCTCAGTACGGGAGCAGCACAAGTCCAAATAGGGACATGTGTTGCTTGTGGAACATGGGAGCTCGAAGGTGAATGTAGTGACTGTAGGACAGAAAAGAAAGGTAGTCACTAAGAAGGCTAACACTAAACTTGACTAGAACAAGGCTAAGAAACCAAAGGCGAACAAACCATGTTGGTCTTGTGGACGGGTTGGTCATTGGAGCAAGGACTGTCCAAGTAAGAAAGCTAAGAAAGCTGGAGTGGTAGCTCAAGCAAATAATGTGCTTGGACTTGGAACCACGAGTGGGCCAGTAGCTAACATGGTCATTGGTGAGGTTGTTGCCTCTGGAACCGATGACGGGTATGTTACTTACAACCCTATACTACTTTCCACTTATCTGTTATATGAGTGGTTGATTGATACTAGAGCTAATGTACATATTTGTGCTGATATTAGCTTGTTTGTATCTTATCAACAGAGTCATGGAGTGACAGTGACGATGGGGAATGCTAGTGCTGCACAAGTGCTTGGAATAGGAAACGTGGACCTGAAGTTTGCTTCTGGGCGGATTCTATCTCTCACTAGAGTGTATCATGTTCCCTCTATTCGTAGAAATATTATAAGTGGAAGTTGTTTAGTTAAAAACGGCTTTGAACTTTCTTTGAAGTGTAATAAAGTAGTTATTACTCATACTGGTACATTCTTTGGCAAGGGTTACTTGTCTGATAGTTTGTTTAATAAATGTTGAACCCGTTTTGGGTGGTTTTATTAATGATAGTGTTGCACCTTCTGTTAATTGTGTAGAATCATCTGATTTGTGGCACTTACGAATTGGTCATTTAAATTTTGGTGCTCTAAAGATTATGGTGAATTTAGAGTTGATTCCAAAGTACGCCATTGATAAAAAATCTAAGTGTTAAGTGTGTGTAACTGCTAAACAAACAAGGAAACCTTTTCATATTGTTGTTAGGGATTCAGACTTGTTAGATTTAGTGCACTCAGACATATGTGAATTTGGTGGTGTGTTGACCAAGGATCACTGTAGATATTTTATTACCTTTATAGATGATTTTAGTAGATATTGTTATGTTTATTTGCTTAAACATAAGAATGAAGCACTAGATAAATTCATTATGTATAAAAAATGAAGTTGAAACACAAATTGGCAAAGTACTTAAACGTTTGAGGTCTGATAGAGGTGGTGAGTATACGAGTACCTTGTTTAATGAATTTTGCGCAAACAATGGTATAGTTCATGAGGTTACTCCACCATACACACCTGAGTCTAATGGGTGGCAGAACGAAAGAACAGAACTTTTAAAGACATGATTAACAGTATGCTAATTAATTCTGGGTTGCCTAAGTACATGTGGGGAGAGGCTCTGAATACGGCTTGCCATATTCTGAATAGAGTCCCTCTGAAACATATGGACAAGACACCATAAGAATTACGAAGAAGCGTAGGACAAGTTTGAGTTATCTTCGTGTGTGGGGGTGCCTTGCTAAGGTGCTTGTCCCTGAACACAAGAGAAAGAAACTGGATCCGAAAACTGTTGATTGTATCTTTCTGGGCTATCTTGAAACCACAACTGCTATGAGATTTTTAGTATTAAAATCTGACATAGATGGTATTATGGCGAATACAATAGTTGAGTTTCGTGATGCAACTTTCTTTGAGGAAGTATTCCCAATGAAGACTGGTATATCTTTGGGTAGTTCTGAGGATGATCCCACTCACACATCAAGTTCTATTCCTGATCATGTGGAAAAGATGACAAATATGGGGGTGGATCCTGGTAGTAGCTCTATTCCTAACAAAGTAGAGGAACCTAGAAGGAGTAAGCGTGCAAAGGTAGTCAAGGACTTTGGAAGTGACTTTATCACTTACAATGTCGAGGATGAGCCTTTAACTTTCCGTCAAGCCAAGGATTCTTCGGAGTCAAGGCATTGGAAAGGCGCTTTAAAGAGTGAAATTGACTCAATTATTTCAAACGGAACATGGGAGTTAGTTGATCTTCCTCCAGGGTGTTCTACTATTGGATGTAAATGGATCTTCAAGAGGAAGCTAAACCCTGATGGCTCAATAAATAAGTACAAGGCTAGGCTAGTTGCTAAGGGCTTTAGGCAAAGGGAAGGCATTGATTATTTTGATACATATTCTCCAGTTGCCCGAATGACAACAATCAGAATGCTTATGGCATTGGCTTCTGTACATGGTCTTATCATCCATCAAATGGATGTAAAGACAGCTTTTCTTCATGGTGACCTTGAAGAAGAGATTTATATGGATCATCCTAAGGGATTTGTTGCTTCTGGTAATGAGAGGAAAGTATGTAGACTAGTCAAGTCCATCTATGGCCTTAAACAAGCACCTATAGACTGGCATAAAAAGTTTGATGAAACTGTTTTAGACTTTGAATTTTTTAGTTAATGAAAGTGACAAGTGTGTCTACTATAAGGTTAGAGGTAATGATTGTGTGATCGTGTGCTTGTATGTAGATGATATCTTGTTGTTTGGAACCAATATTGAGATTATTAACGAGACAAAAAGTTTCTTGAAGATGCACTTTGAGATGAAGGATATGGGTGAAGCTAGTGTGATTCTTGGGATCAAGTTGACTCAGTCAACTGATGGAATAACTTTGTCACAGTCTCATTATATAGAGAAATCTATACTTGAGAAGTATGGTTATTCAAATTGTAGAATCGCTAGTACACCATATGATTTAAAAGTTGCCTTGGTCAAGAATAGTTCAGGAGTTCCTGTGTCTCAGTTAAGGTATTCTTAGATTATTGGGAGTTTGCAATATCTTGCTAATGTGACTAGGCCAGATATTTCTTATTCTGTGTCTAAGTTGGCTAGATATACAAGCTGTCCAAACAAGACTCATTGGGAGGCACTGGATAGAGTTCTTAGATATCTGAAGGGAACTATTTCCCTTGGCTTGCATTACCGGAGATTTCTGGGGGTACTCGAGGGGTACAGTGATGCAAGTTGGATAGCTAAGAAATCTGGTTCCAATGGAGTGACTAGATATGTGTTTACCCTTGCGGGTGGAGCAGTGTCCTGAAAGTCTTCTAGACAGACTTTGATTACTCGGTCTACTTTTGAGGCTGAGTTGTGTGCACTTGATGCCACGGGGACGGAGGCTGAATGGTTACATGGACTCATGAGTATGTTACCTGTAGTAAGCAAGCCGCTTCCTGCCATTTCTGTTCATTGTGATAGCCGTACAACTATCGACAAAGTCAGAAGTGTAAAGTATAATGCTAAAACAAAGAGACACATCCAAGTTAGACTAAAGTCTATAAGGGGTCTTGTGTCTGATAGGATTATTGCTATAGAGTTCATAGGAACTCAGGATAATATAGCTGATCCGCTGACTAAAGGGATTGAGCATGCTATAGTCCTTAAGTCGAGGTTGGGGATGGGACTGGTAACCCGTCATAATTCATCAACAGCGGGAACCCAATACACCTGAGAGGAGATCCCTCGAAGTGTATTCAATGTGGTAAAAACAAGTTGTAAGGATGAATTAGTAGTACCTCTACTATATACATTTAGATACTTATGTATTTGAGTCTATTCCCTATAAACCTTAAGAGGTACTTGAACTGCTAGTTAGCAAGAGTTATTTGAACTCTGAATGGGGTCAAGTCATTTGACGAGATGATAGCAGTACATCTCTGGAGATGCCCAGCTAAGCGAATGTAATTGTGTGGTCACAATTAGAGGAAAGGGTTATTCCTCGAAACATTCGACGAACAGGATCGAGACATGACCATTAACGTCTCAAAGCCGTAGATTGGCACCATAGCCTTTGACTTGTCGTCGTCTATGGAGTGTGGTTACACCCAATGGATAAAGATTCAAGGTGAAACATTCCATCTGTATCCGGAAGCCATCGAAGTAGAGGACTTAGGAGGGTTCAAACCCGGGAGGGTACCGACTCTGAAAAGCAAGTCATGATAAAATCTGGTATGCAATTTAATTATGGATTTGTGGGGGATTGTTAGAAAATGGAAAGTTTGAGGCATATTTTATATATGTTCTTGATATGATTTCCGGAAACTAACACTTGGAGGTTGTTCCTTGATATGAGGACTTAAACTTTCATATTTGGATTTAAGATATTTTCTTAGTGGAATCCATGAATATATTGAGACAAAGTTGCTTGTTTGAAATGGGTTATGAGGATTTTGTCCCACATTGATATTGTAAAAGAAAGATATTGAGTTTATATAGCATCTTGTGTTAGTGTTGTTTACAA
The DNA here is from genome assembly GCF_009905375.1 of Apium graveolens. Classification (NCBI taxonomy): domain Eukaryota; kingdom Viridiplantae; phylum Streptophyta; class Magnoliopsida; order Apiales; family Apiaceae; genus Apium; species Apium graveolens. The sequence continues at coordinate 39,269,244 of NC_133657.1, read as the reverse complement.
CTACTAGCATAAGTGGAATGCTTGTGTAGCCTAGTGCTAATGGGAACTTTTATATTTTTCTTTTCTATTACAAGTTTAATTATTTATATTGATTATTTAATTATTAATATAAAATATATTGAGTAAGGATTATTTTAATCATACTCTGAATATATTTTATAATATTAATATTAAGTAATATGGATATAATATAAATAATAAGGAAAACCCATTTTGTTTACTTTTTCTATTTTGTTACTTGGTGTACCACATCGAGTAAAATAGAAGAAGAGTAACTTGAGATGCCTATATATTGAAAGGTACAATTGAGATAAAAATGACACAAGTCTCGGTGCCTACCTCGCAAACATATATGAGTTGCATAGGTTTTTTGGGCAAACTGAGGTGCGAGTCGCCGTTGATCATTGTTGGTTCTGTGGCCAGATTGATCTGTTGCTGTTTTATCCTGGAAGCGATATTGCTGCATTCCATCACAGTTTAAGTGGGGGGCAATAATCTCTTCAAGAACAGTCAAGTCCTCTTGAAGGGTTTGGCGACTCAGCTGTTGTGTTCTTCTTCTTATCAGAATTTGGAAAGCGATAAGAGATAAGTTTTCTTTACTTTCTTTGTCAATTACAGTCTTTATAGTTTGTTATTGCCTTCGTGTTTTGTTTCGTTAGTTGGGTTATTTGCCATGTTCTTGTTATTATATATATAACTGCCCATTGTTGCTGTGTAGTTAGAATTATACCCAAGAATAAAGTAATGTAAACTCATCAAAATACGTTCTACATAATATTGGCAAACATGGGTATTAAGATAAAATGGATCTTAATATTTGATTTAAGGGAATACAATCAAACTTGAAAGTGATAAAATTTGTTAAAAACCAAACAAAATCAAACCGATAAGAAATGAGAGCAAATGTTTCTGGAATCTTAAAAAAAGTATTAAGTTTTAAATTCCTATATTTATTAAATATCAGAAAAAATTAAATCACTCAATATTGCTTCCATGCTTCCCATTAAAGCTTAGGCCAGTACGTCAATCCTCCAAATCAAGGTTCCTGCAATTCAAAAATAATAAATTATATACTAATATGAAAATACAATTCAATTATAAGTTAGAACACCCATTTTAAGTTCAATATCATTAATCTATGCATTCAAAATGATTGTTTGAATAAGAATGAGTATAATTATATTGAATTGCTTTGGGATAGAACACATGTTTCAAAATATTAAATTGATCTAGATAAATATAAAATATATCCAACCTTTTTAATTTTCTTGGAAACCGAGGTTCTTGAACCTGGCGTATCTAAAAGCTCAATACCCTCCATGATCTGCTTTAGTTGCAGATAAAATCAAAATTTTAGTTCAACACTCAATATATCACTTAATCAGTTTATAAAGAGTATTTGTGATAGAAACCTCAGACTGGTTGAAAGAAGGGCACTTGGTAATAGGTGAGTATTTTGTAACCTTTTCCATAAGTGTGATGTCATATAAATCAACATCTTCAAAAACATTACTATCACCATTGATATTTGCTTCAGTTAGCAGGAGCTTTACCATGATCTTTTTCCCAACAGTATCTTGTAAAATAGCTGGCATTGAATTGCTCAGAGCAGCCTATAGTATAATGTACAAATTGTAAGCCTTACTGCAAATATCTTCTCCACTCTCAACTTCACTTATAATAAACTAATCTAAACAATATACCTTTTTATATTCGTTTATGAGGTTAGTTGCAGTAGTTCCAATAATCTTCTTAACAACACGGTCCATAAGTATCACATTACACGCAAATCCACCATCATCAGCAAGAATAAACAACCTAAACCTGTAGAACAAATTATATACATATAGTCTCCAAAATGTTCATTATACTACATAATTTACAAATGTTAATATTGTGTTTACCTTTTCTCAGGATACGGGAAATTTCGCTTGCTCTCCAGGCATCTAATTTTTTTTATCAATTTTCTCGACCTCAGTATGACAAATACTACAGCTATTGTACCACCAATTATCCTCATCCTCGATCTTGCTTATTAAAAAGGTAACTATTGCAGCTTTCTACATATTTACGTAAATTTAATATGAAACTATCTCAAAATTATATTATTATTCATTGTCACATGGTTTTTAGATGCCCATGTAAGTTTTTAGATTCAGTATACCTGGGCAAAATAGGCAGCAATATTTTCAGTCAATTCCTTCAAGTTCACTTTTACCAAAGGCGTCTCTATTGGATGAACATGAGCCATGACATTGTTAACAACATTTGGTTTGTAGCCTTCCTCATCCAACCTGTTAAATGTTTGGCACAATATTTAAGGAAGGGAAAGACATTTGTTTTCTAATAAATCTGAAATAGACTAATCATCTTCTATATTAGTACAACATAATTTGATTATTTAACAGTATACTACCTCTGACGCAAATCAGTAACAACCTCCCAATCCAGATTAAGGTAAATCTTGGATGAAGGCAGAGTCCCAATCTGTACTTCATCTGTATAAATGTTTTGAATTAAAATAAATAATTTTTTTAACAAAGTCGCACATACTAAATGGTAAATGATGAATACGATACATAGTATGGTCCAAACATATAAATGCACAAAAATTAAACCTATTAATATACTTCTAAACAAAGTAACTTTGGTGCTTGTCACAACAGTAATAATAGGTTGCTCAGTAATCTTGTGAAAGTCCTCGTTCACCGTTCTAGCCAAATCTCCCCAAATACTTACTTTGTGAGATTCCCCATTTTTGGACATAAAATTTAGTATGCAGTACATGGACTAATATACGTGTGTGTCTAGTGTACAATGCAAAATAAAAGTATAAACCTACGTTCCATCAGTTAGCTTGAAGCGTACAATGTCCCTTTGACCAAATCGTGTAGAGATTTGTTTTGCTTGCTTAAAGTCTTCAATAACACCTACCACATCTGCGATAATCAAAAAAGTAAATGCATTATAACAAAATTCATAGAAAACCATATATTTATGAGCTTAAACTTTATGCAGTAATTCTTTATATCTTTAGGCCATGCCTATAGCAAATTCAGGATTTTCATCAACATTATAGTTGTTGCACTCGGATAGTAGGTCACCCAAATCCATCAACTCAAACTTATGAGCCGGAATCATTACATCATTTTCAACAGCAGTTATAATGGTAGAATCTAATAAACAAATGCAGTATTTTGTAGTTACAGGTTTGAGCCTGTCAATCGTGTCTCTGACTTGAAAATTTTGAACAATGTAACATTTCCCTTCAACTACACCTTTATCAATAATAGTCCATGTATCGGGATAGATATAGGCATGGATATGTGAGTTCTAAAAAGATTATTAAATCATGTATTATAAATTGGCATTATACTTTGGGTGAAAATGTGTACTTTAAAATACCGGAAATGTGTACTTACATCATAATCAAGCAAAATTAGATTATAGCCTTTAGTAGATCCATTCTCGGGAGAAATGGTAGACCACATCCTAGTAACCCTAACCTTCAATTTCCAGTTGCTTTTTGAACTCTCAAGACTCTGGATACGATTATATAGAAGTCCATCCATAGCAAAATGGTAATATAAAAATGTTACAATTATCTAAAAAGTTTAGATTAGACAAAGAAGCATAAAATGTAACTGATAATAGAGGTAAACGTCTACTTACATTACAATTATATGGTAGCTAACTGATTTCTTTCTGCTGTTACACCGGGTAGTATATATAATGAAATTATGGGATAGTCTATTTATAATGGCCTTAACTATTTGACAAATCAAATATTTATTGCAATTTGCATATAATTTGGTCTAATATTATGTTTTCAGTTATATTAAATTGATATGTTAAGGACACAATTATAGGAGATAAAGTATTTTTAAGGATATCAATTTGTTTGCTGTCAACAGGCTAATAATTGTTATGTTATTTATTGCTCCAATCGGGATAAATCTGACAAATTCCCCCATTTCCTCCATTAACAATCCTTATATTCTCATAATTGATATCATTCAAGGTCTATATTAAATGCATTTTATTCTGACTTACAATGTAATCACTGAACAATCGTAATATCTCTCACATTATATGTTACAATTCTAATTTATTAAATAATAGCTTAACTAAAGTCATTTTATTAGAGCGGTAAACATATCAAATCTACATTAATTATGCTTGTATTTCCAAAAGTAGTGATGCACAAATCAAGATATTTAAATCGCATATAACATGAACCAATATATCATGATACTAATTCAATTTAAACAAACTTCCAATTTTATTTATAAAGAATCAAGAGATTACCTCTAAAAATGAAACTTTTGACACTGGTTTCCTTAATCGGACTCATAAAAATATAAGCGGGGAAAAAAATGAAAATGTAAAATAGCATGATCAGGCACACTCTTGAATGTAGAGAATCCTAGGAAAAAATCCCTAGTCAGTAAATCTGAATTATAATTTCTTTCACCTAATCGGCTTAATTTGTTAAATGGGATCTTTTTCTAAAAATAAAAGATATGACATATAATTAATCTAAATTCAACATACATACCTAAATTTGTGATTATTCAACACTATCAAACATATATGAGCTTTAAGAAACTGATCGAACTATCATTCACGACTTTTCTATAAATACATAATAAACCAAATTTATCACATTGTATTGTAATGATCATCTTCTGCTGCACCATAAAAACTGAAACAACTTTTCAGTTAATCGCCTAATGTAGGAAGATTATAAAAAACTTCCTCATAAACAACATACTCTGTAATGTTTGTCGATTCTCATGTGTCACTGTCAATAAGGATGTAAAGGCCTCTGAGAGAAGTAACTCATGATATTGCAACATACATCTAACCATGGCAGAAAACGGATTTAAGTAAGTATAAACCCACTGTATCAAGCGATTGACCCTGACTTTTGTTCACCATCATTGCAAAGTACAGTTGTAATGGAAACTGGGTTCTCTTAAACTCAAATGGCCATTTCGTATCAGTTGGGACCATATCAATACGTGGAATAAGATGTTTCCTACCAACATGCGCTCCAGTCAAGATTTGGAACTCTATGCTATTCTTCTTACACCCTGTAACCACCATGCAAGTTCCATTGCATAGTCCAAAAATTTAGTTCAAGTTTCTTATGAGCATAACAACAGATCCAACTTTAATTTTTAACTCGTGCTTTGGCAAACATGGCATATTAATCGAGTTGAGATATTCAACAGAAAATGATTCGTCAAACTCATTTTCCTCCATATTTGCATCTTCTAACGAATCCTGACTAAGGTAAGAATGAGTCGTACGTGGAATTTATCAAGGATTACCTTATTAACATCATCAACCACAACATTTGTTGGAGTAAGTATCGCTCTGGACCTTAGGTATGAATGCAAGGACATGTTCTGAACAAAATCAGGATAAACAATATCACAAAGATTTTCAATTGGTTTATCTTGACAACGTACAACTTACTCTTCGGGAACCGGAAATAATACCGAAGAACGGTTATCTCCGCAAATAGAATTATCCAACTTTCCATCAGCAACCTTCATTTGCCATTCACTGAAGTTTTTAATCACTTTGTTCTGTTCATCCGTATTTCCAGAATGAAGACGCATATTTTGTTTCAACAAAAAAACCTGGCAATCATCCCATAATTTGGATACATTAAATGCAGCACCAACAACTTCTGCTCTACTTGCCTTGGGTATGACAGGAAGAATTTGCCGAAAATCCCCACCAAATACCACAGTAATCCCACCAAAAGGTTTTTTAGATCTAGCTGGGTCAAGCACTGACATAATATCACGTAAACTTCGGTCAACACATTCAAAAGAGTAGCGGTGTTGCATAGGTGCCTCGTCCCAGATTATCAGACTTGTATGATGCAATAATTCTGCCATCTCCGTGCCATGTTTAATTCCAGCAGTAGAATGTTGATCTAGTTTCAAAGGGATATGGAATCGAGAGTGCGCAGTTCTTCTACCTGGGAGCAGTATGGCAGCAATTCCAGAGGATGCCACCGGTAGAACAATTTTCTTCTCAGAACGTAAACGACTACATAAAGTCTGCCAGAGGAACGTTTTGCCACAACCTCCTGATCCGTAAACAAAAAAAAGTCCTCCCACTCCAGACTCAATGCTATCAACTACGGAGTGATAAACTTTCTTCTGGTCATCATTGAGTTTATCATAGTTAACATCATGGTGCTCTTTCATATCAGCACTGTTATATGATGTCTCCTCAATAATAAGATGATTTAGATCCACACATCTAAATATATCAGGAGCAAAGGGCATCGTTGGGAAATCTTTTAAAGATTTTCCAACATCATTCAACAGTTTCTCTACTTCTGAGAAGAATAAAAATTAGTTAACAATTAGTACATGTTTTGAATGTGATCAACAAAATATTTTTATTAATGCAACTACATATAACATATAACATTCAATAATATTCTATTTACTGAGTTTTTCTGGTATTTGGCCAATAGGTTATCAGACATGGATAAATGGAATGATAATATGCTCAACTTAATTCATACAAAAAATATGTAAGAGAATATAAATACTTGCAAGAGCATAGTTCTTTATATCTGATTCTGAAAGAAGAATGTCATTGTTTAGCATGGCTAGCCTTCGGCTATGTTCAATGTCGTCTGACATATATTTCCAATATTCATTCCACAAAGCAAGAGGATTCGAAATAGAACAATAGGTCAAAATATTGATGAACATTTCACGCAATTGGTTGGGAAAAGATGATCTAGAATTTAACATTGCTTCATGCCATTGTATGTCATCCTCTAGTAAACCACGAGCTCCACAGGCTTCCTTAAAACTATTATAAACATGACCATCGACATTTCTCATATCTTAAAATGTCAAACAACCTTTCCTGCGCATTAGCAACATTCACAAATATAGCAAGTCTCCTGCAGTTGCGTGTACCTCGGAGAGTCTCCCTACAACATCACCCCTCTGTCTTTCTTTCCATTTGCATTCTCTGGGAAGCCAAGTGAAATGAGCAGGAAACTCCGCATATGTAAAATCTCGTGCACGGGGTAATTCCCCGTTTGCTATAAACCAATCCTCCAACTTAGTACGCTTTGTACTTTCACGGTCATAAACTTTCTGCAAACATTCTCCCATTTTAAAATTAACATATTTCTGACCTGGAAAGTGGACTGGCAAACGGTCAACAGATGGCTAGCGTGAGTGAATGTCAAAGCCAAAAATTCTCCAAGCTGCTTCCGAAGCACATACATACCTTCCGTCAAGATAGTGTTGCACCGCGTCAAGAGATTTTCCTGCAGTACCATTTACAGACTTGGAAGTCCTACCTTTTTTTTCTGTAACATCATAGTTACATTATCATGTCCCTTTAAACAGTATTTAAATAAGTACTTCAAGGACCTTGAGTTGTTGCAAATTTTAAGATTTATATGGCATTGGAACATAACCAATAAATCTCTATTAAATGGGACAACAAATTGATTGTCCAGTTCTGTTCCTTTGACGTTAACATGCGCATTTGTCATGCGCCTTCGATAAATCGAAAACCCACAATCATCAAAACATGTATTTGCATTGTACCTAAATAATTTTAAGTACTATAATGAGATTGGTATTAATTGAATGTTTATAATTTAAAATAGGCGCATTTCTAAATATTTAAAATACATAATACAATTACAATATATATTTTAAATTTATTTTATGTCACCTGTATAAAACTGTTGTGTATCAGGACTATACCTCTTGGGAAAATAACGCATACACTTCCCTTTTTGCATACACGGAGAATATGTAAAATCTTGTCCGCAAGGTCCATGAATCATATAGTTCTTAACAGCTGCATATATTGACCCACATATATCTTAAGTAATAACATGATAACTAAGAGTGAAGTGTACTTACTTCCTATACACCTGCCAAAGTAGTTTTTTCTTTTTAATCAGATCCATTCGTTGTTCCAGCTTTAGTTTAAAAACCCTTGACACAACATCCAGGGCATTATAGACATCGCTTCCAGGCACGTGCTTCATAATTTCTTTAATCTCTGGCCACTTTGAATTACATGTCATTGTGAGGAACAATGTCGGATGTCCAATTACACGATAAAGTGCTAAAAAATCCTTAAAATATTGGGACATGTAACATTTTGATCCGGTAAATGATGCTAGTAAGATTATACATTTTCCAACATGATATGGATCAGTGTCTCCTCTACGAATTGCATCACGCACAGAAGTATAAAGATCAGACCCGATAGTTGTTTGGTTTCTACTAATCCAATCAAGCATGTATCGTTCAATGACAGTAAACGCATCAACAACATATTGTTGCCACAATCTTCCACCAAGATGAGGAGTTAATCCTGAGAAATATTATTTACATAAGTGACATAGTGAGATCCATTTATATAATACTGGAGAATAATGTGCTTTTGTAGTTTAACTAACAATTCAATGGTTTCAATGAATAAAATTAAAAAAACTGTTGTTTTGAAATTACCTTCATGCGGACGTATCATACATTTATAACAATAATATTCCTTCATTGAAACATGTTCTCTGCTCTTCCACTCAGGTTCCTCATTATCATTCTCCACGTGTGCCTTGTTTCTTTGTCTGACCATCTTTAATGGTATTTTGGTATAAAACCCATCCTCTCCATGTGGAAAAAGTACTGGATATTGTAACTGCATGAAAAAAATTCAGTCTCCCATACTCGCTTTAAATTATTGTTTCGTGTATGGACGATTGTATCTCTGAAACCTGGTGTGTCCGAGGTTGACTTTACTCTATCAGACCACCAATCTCATCTGACGGTCCGATAATATTTGGCCTGCCATTAGCAGCCTCAGAAGAAATAAGAACCAAATTATACTCATCAAGTGCATCATATTTGAAACGTTCACGCGCTGTGAAAAACTGATGGACAACTTTGTTATGTTCGTGAAACATACACATTAAAGATTCCACGATATTCTCATTTAGATGATCCCCAGCTTCACCAATTACATTCATTCAATTAGATAACTCATTCTCTGTGTCATAGATGTAGATTCACAGTTTTTCGAATTCTCGCCCTCCTCTGGAAGCAAACTGTCGATAAAATGCAAATTTTTTCCCCGTACTTTAAAGCAATAAGGTGCTCCGCCTTTGTTTATAGCATGATCAACTTTCCCTCCACTTGAACACATAGCAAACAGAGAATTATATACTATAATATAGAGAAGAAAATGCTTAGAGAAATGCAGAAGACCGGCGAGTGATTCCGGAGGCTGTCTTTCAGGAGGAAGTGAAACCTGATCGTTCTTACATCATAGAGAAAATGTTGGAGCAGCATTTTTGTTCGAGTTGTTATTACGCTCCATATTCCACATTACGGCACCACACTGTTTACATATGGAATCAGGAGTGCCAATTGTAAGATACCCTTTCCATGTATCAAGCGGAGTTTCTTCTGCAATATCCATATAACCTAAAAAAATTATAACAGTGATTTCATTACATAAATATCAAACTAAAAAAATATTTCTAGTACAATACATGAACTTAAAAACTTGTGTTTTATTATTGCAATCACTTACTCTCCTCAGAAGCACCGTCTTCTGGTTGAAAGTGGTCATCAGCATCATTAAAAGTGGAATACAGATTTCGTACTCCAGAAGATGATGCTTCTTGAATGTGCATGTTAATAGTTTTTTGTTGTTGAGTTGTTATTGATGGCTGACTATTTTTACGCACTACAGATGTATTCAGTCTTTTGTCTGTTTCAATAAAATGAGTCAGATATTTGTACAATTCAAATCCTTCAAATTCATGAATCGTAAGAATTATACAGAACCTGATTTTATTAAATTATCATGAATAAATGAAGAGTTATTACTTGATCTTCTACCTCTTATACCTGTGTCAATAAATAAAAGAAATTACATGTGAAGTTGGTTCTCATAATTGAACAATTAATACCAAAATAGAATCACAGACTATTTTAAAATTAGAAAATATACTATGTGTTGTAGAACCAACTGGAGCATCAGATGTGACAGTGCTCTTCGAGATTATGGAATTATCATCTAATAATGGTCGTTTTCCTATTTAACAGAAAAATGGCAAAGACATTAATCATAATGGGTCAACAATATATAACAACACAATTACTTTGAGTTGTATTAAAAACTATTTTGCGTTATAATATAAAATTACAGGGTAAACAATCAAGTAAACACTAAATTACCATATTGATGTTTAAACATCTGACCATGAGAATATCTGTGGTCTTGTCTTTGTGTTTGCGTTCGACTTCTAGTGTTGTCTAAAGAGAAAAATTAATTTGTAACCTTAAAATGTATCATTATATTTTGCATGATCTCCTGATCTAAAATGTAGCACTTGAATTTGTATTACCTTCATTCAAGGTTACTTGATTTATGTACTGATAGTTCTCAGATGGAGGAACAACATCGCGATTTGAAGTCTTTTCATGGTCTAAGGTAATACCTTCATGTGAACAGATTCAAAGTAATATTAATACATTCAAGGATATTATTATATAACAAATTGAAGTTGAAAGGGGAACACTATAAACTTACACGACATTGAAATAGAAGGTGTATGGATGTTTTGATCAACACTGTAATTTGAGCATATTATAGAAGATTGTGTAGGTGTAACATTTTCCTTATTGTTCTCCAGAATAGTGCTAATGCTTGGCCCACAACCTCGATGCTTAGGCTTGTTGTTCCCGTCTAAAGATATAGTAACATTACTAATAGGTGAATAACGTAATGCCTTATCATTTGTACGGAACGGAATCGAAGACATTGGTACACGTCTTGCTATTATATAGTTAAAGCCAAAGTCATAAGATAAATGTTAGTGTTTTATAATACGTAGTTAAATATTATGTTGAATTAAACTCAGAAAATCAAGATTCAAGAATTGAAGAAAAACAACAAACATGGTGTATGAGAATGTAATCCTGTCTGTAGTGCTATTCCTGCATCATTAGTAGTAGCACCCTGGATTTCGTTCTCAATACTTCCTAGAGGAGCTTTTGCTGTTTGTATTTTGTAACTCATACAATTAACAAAATGACAACACAGTAATAGTGACATCATAGTAATCATAAATCATAAACTAATGAGAAGGATGTATAACATATCTATAATCAAATAATTAGCATATTACCATTAACAGAAGGAACATTAGTTTACAGGCCAGATTTATTCATTTCTTCCATCCTGTTCTCAATACTTCGAAGATGAGCTTTTGCTATTTGTATTTTATAACCCATACAATTAACAAAATGACAACACAATAAGAGTGACATCATAGTAATCATAAATCATAAACTAATGAAAAGGATTTATAACATATTTAAAATCAAACAATTAGCATATTACCATTAACAGAAGGAACATTAGTTTGCAGACCAGATTTATTCATTTCTTCCATCCGGTTCCTCAAAAAGGTGTCCAGAGTTGTACCTCGCTGCTTAGTAGCTATCCAAACAAATAAGTACCTCTTTAAATATTGTTAATTAAATGGAAATTTATTAAAAAAAATCTCGATTAAGCTCGGTAAAAGGCATATATCATAGCCTATTTGTTTATTCGAGGATTTAACTCAACTCAAATAAGAATGTAACAAGTAAATAGTGGTTCTATCGTCAAATAGATCTCTCAAAGTAACATATGTCAAAGGATTAAGTAACATTGTGCATCTACAGACTTGAGGAATTACTTCACTGGAAGAAGTTCAAGAAATTGATCAAGCCTCAGTGATATAAATTAAGATTGTGGATTTAATCAAGTGACCGAGATCTTGTCAGGGTATCAGATAATTACAGGGATTTAATCTGAAGAAAATCATTTTATCAAAGTCAAGACATGAAAAAACATCATGGAAGTTAGTCACTCATGAACCAGACAGTACATCGAGTGTCAACATTGAAGTGGTGGAATTGATTCATAATTTTCAGTAATTTTCGGAAGATTGTCAGAAGAGTGGTTGCTGTTCAAGAATAGTATTAATTCTCTATTAATTAGTTAAGTCATATAATTTAATTAAGAAAATAAATTACATCTACAAAGATTAATTTATTGATTAATTGAATTAATTGGTTAATTAATTCTGAATTAATATTATGTTTTTATCAGAATTTATTTTGAATTAATATTCAATATTAATTCAGCAAGACAATCATTTGAACTGGTATGACAATCAATTGTCATACCGAAAGTCTTTCCAGTTCATTTAAATTGTCATACCGAAAGTCTTTGCAGTTCATTTCATTGTCATACCGAAAGTCTTTCCAGTTCATTCAATAGTCATGCCGATTGTCTTTCTAGATCAGCGGATTGTCTCACCGATTGTCTTGCCAGTACAATCCAATTCTATTGATTTAATTAAATGTCAACAGCAGCAGATCATTCAAGATCATCATCAATTATTCAATTAACTCAAGAACAGACAGAATCAGCAGCTGCCAAAGTTTAACTCTCAACTGCATTTCAGTTCATTTATTTCTAGTTATTAAAGTTAAATCTAAACCACTAGAAATCATTCTCTTGTTCTTATATAATTATCTAGCGGATCAAAATCCCTAGAACTTAATCTCAAATTGCTTTTAGCATTTGCTCTTTTTATTGCAAAAATAGAAAAAGTTCATGTCGAATTTATTCTAGATTTGTAATAATTTATTTGAGATTAATTCCTTATAAACGATACCGTTGTTGTAACACCTTTCAAGTTTAATAATAGTTTTATTTAACTTGAATTTTGTTTCACTTTTTATTCCGCATTAAATTCGATTAAACTGTATAGTTTGTATTCAACCCCCCCTTCTACAAACATATTGAGACCTAACAATTGGTATCAGAGCCTTCTGATTAACGAACAAATCAAGATCCTAGACTTTTGTGATTCTTCCACTCCTTGAATTTTTATTTATTCAAAAATTCATAATGACTTCACAAAAAGTTAGAACCGTTAAAATTCCACTGTTCGATAAAGAAAATTATATTATGTGGAAGAAGAAGATGCGCTTGTTCTTACAAGTTGCAAATCCCAAATATCTGGATGTGTTAAAAAAGGGTCCAAAAATTCCGATGGTTATTGAACCAAAGGTTATAGAAAATGATGTTGTAATTACCAAAGTTAGAACCTATGCAAAAGAGCCTGAAGATTTTACTCCTGCTGAAATGGAAGAAGCCTCCTTGGATGCCAGCCTTCAATTAATTTTAGTTGATTCCCTTGATTCCTTGATGAACAGACATGTGATGAACTTTAAAAATTCCAAACACATCTGGGAAACTATTGAGGTGATCAATGAAGGCACAGAGGAAGTTAGGGAGAACAAGTTAGAGATCTTAACCTCTGAATATGAACATTTCAAATCCAATCCAAGAGAAGGAATTACTGAAGTGTTCGAGAGGTACAATGCTTTGATCAACAACCTGAACATAAATGGAAAATACTATTCAATCAGGTAGGTCAACAAAAAGTTCCTTTTAACACTGCCAACTCATCTTGAACATAGAATCACTGCCATAAGAGAAGCAAGAGATCTGAGTGAGATTTCTTTGGAAAGGATCTATGGTGTGTTAAAAACCTATGAGTTGGAGCAGATTCAGCAGAAGGAAGTCTACGGGAATGGTAGAGTGGTCAGCACGTCTACTGCTCTAGTAGCTGAAGAACAACAACAACAACAACAACAATATCAACAGTCAGAGATAATGGTACAGTCTTTCAAGGCTGAGGAAAATGTGATAGTAGCAGAATTTGATCCTCCTACTACAAATCAATCAGGAGATGAGTTTTACTCCTTAGAAGAACTGGGGCAATTGGAAGATGAGTCAATGGCCCTGATTGTCAAGAGATTCTCCAATGTCAGATTCAAGAGGAATCCTAAGTTCAAGTACAAGTCCAACTACAACAGATTCCAGAAAGGTGGATCTTCATCCTCTAACACCAGCAGTGGTGGATACAAAACATGGATGGTTGATCGAAGCATCATTCGATGCTTTAACTGCAATGAGTTGGGACACTTTGCCACAGAATGCAGGAAGCCAAAACAAGTAAGGAAGAACTCTTATGATTCTAATCAGAAGAGTAAATCTGAAAGGGCTTACCTGGCAAAGGGAAGAAGCTGGGATGATACTGACAGTGAAGATGAAAAAGTTGGGAATCTTGCTCTTATGGCTATTGATGGAAACACTTCATCGTCAAGAAAAGAGGTAAAATTTACTGATGCTGAATTAGTTTATCATCTAGGAGGCTCCTTAGATTGTGCTCGTCGTGATAATGAAATGTTAACTCAATAAATCAAAGACCTTGAGAAAGAGGTCAATGAATTAAGACTTGTGCACATTAATCAAGACAAATTAAAAGAACAAGTATCTTTTCTAGAGAATAGAGTTGACTGTTATAGACAACTCGAAACTATTCTCAAAGACAAGATCACCGGTCTTGAGACTAAGGTTAAAGCTTACTTTAATTCTTGCTCTAAGGCTAAAGAGTTCTACAATAAGCAAGCTATTAATTAAACATCCGGAGTAGGTTATGATTACAATGTTGCTATTGGAGAATTAGGCATAAACTCCCCTCCTCATGTATATGCTAAAGGTAGGGAAGTACCACATGTGCTTAAGGGTGTTGATAAACCCCTCTATAAAGAATCAATTGCTGAACTATTTGATGAGACCTCCTTTATTATTCAAGAAGAAATATGTGCTGAAGATTTTGCTAATGAGAAGGTTGTTTCCAAGCCAAGTGTGTCGAAAGTTCCAGTCAAAGTTGTAAAAGCAACTAAGACTAACTCAGACACACCTAAGTTGGATAAAAAAATGCCATGCCCACCATGCATAATTTGCCTGTTGTTAATTCCTCTCATAAAGTATGTGGAGTTCCTAATTACATGTCTTGTGCTTTTAATTTGATGTATGCTTATTTTAATGGTAAGCATGTTTCTAGTAATAAGACTACTCCTCGTCAGCATGTGAATAATAGGAAGCATAATAGGTCTAAGACTGCTAGTCCTCCTAAAGCTAGAAAGGAGACATTTGTGCCTAAGCCTAAACAGAAATTTGTCAAGGCTGTTTACAAGGTCAAATGTCCAGTCGTTGAGAAAGTTGAGAACATAAAAGTTAAGAATGTTGTTTTTCCTGATAAAGGCCAATTCTACAAGTATGTCGGACCCAACCAAGTTTGGGTTCCAAAGAAGGTCTAATCCATTTGTATTGCAGGGCATTAAACAGGTGGAACCGGTAGTGTGGATTCTTGACATCGGATCGTCAAGACATATGATTGGAGATAGAGCCCTGCTATCAAATGTGGTTGAGAAAGCTGGCCCAGTGGTTACCTTTGGAGATAACAACAAAGGTTTAACTGAGGGATATGGCTGTTTGCAAGCTGGAAATGTTATCATTGAAAATGTGTATATTGTGCAAGGACTTGAACACAATCTGCTTAGCATCAGTCAGTTCTGTGACAAGGGCTACTATGTTTTATTCAACAAGCTAAAGTGTCGGATCCTGCACAAGAAAAGTGAAAACCCCTCCTTAATGGGAATCCGGAAAGGTAATCTGTTCGTAGCTGACATGAACTCTGGAAGCAGTCCTGAAGTCAACTGTTTCTATGCAAAGGCATCATCGAATGAGAGTTGGCTATGGCACAAGAGACTTTCCCATCTCAATTTCAAAGCAATGAATTCTCTTGTTAAGAGAGAATTGGTCAGAGGTCTGCCTCAACTGAAATTCTCCCCAGAAGGACTGTGTGAGGCATGCCAGAAAGGAAAGTCAAAGAAAGCAAGTCACAAAGGCACTGACACATCCTCCATAACTGGTATTCTTCAATTATTGCACATGGATTTGTTTGGACCAGTGAATATTCTTTCGATGTCAAAGAAGTGTTACTGTCTTGTGATAGTTGATGACTATTCCAAGTATACATGGGTTTTATTCCTTCACTCTAAGGATGAAACACTACAAGTTGTGATTGATCATATCAAGTTGATCGAGTTAGATTCTAATGTCCCTGTTAAAGCAATAAGGTCAGATAATGGAACAGAATTCAAGAATTCACTTCTCAATGGATTTTGTACAGACAAAGGGATTACCAGACAATATTCAGCTCCTAGAACCCCTCAGCAGAATGGAGTGGTAGAAAGGAAGAATCGTACATTGATTGAAGTTGCAAGAACTATGTTACGTGAATCAGGTCTTCCAATAAACTTTTGGGCTGAAGCTATCAATACTGCATGTTATACTCAGAATCGAACTCTAATCAACAAGGACCTCATGAAGACTCCTTATGAGATTATGAATGAACCGAAACCTTCTATCAAATACTTTCATGTATTTGGTGCCAGATGCTTCGTGCTCAAGGATGGAGATGATCGTCGTGGTAAATTTGAGGCAAAGGCATATGAGGTTATTTTTGTTGGTTATGGAAGAAGATCATACAGGGTGTATATCATTGATCAACACAAAGTAACTGAAAGTGTCAATGTTACATTTGATGACAGTAAACTCCCTAGTATCCAAACTGAAGATCTTTCTGAGAAACTAAAGTTTGATGATATGTCAGATTCAGAATCAGAAAATGATCAAGAACCTGAGGTTGCTACTGGTGAAGAACCTGTTAATCATGATGATACTCAAGGTAATGGTGATGAAAACATTGGCAATAATGGAGATACCACTGCTACTGACGGAGAATCATCAAGTCAACCTGACAACAACTCTGGGGGAAATACTGAAGGATCAACTAGTAGGAAACAACATCCCAATGTATTTTAAGGCGAATCATCAAGATCAAATCTTCCAAGACAGACTGTCTGGAATAAAGCTCATTCGTTTGAGTTGATTATTGTTGATCCAGATGTTGGAGTCAGAACTAGACGTGCTACTCAAAATGAATGTCTGTTCTCAGGATTTCTTTCTGAGATGAAACCTAAGAAGATTGAGGAAGCACTGACTGATCCAGATTGGGTGATTGCTATGCAAGATGAACTCAATCAGTTTGAACATCAACAAGTCTGAAAACTGGTACCTAGACCTACACACAAGAAAGCTGTTGGTACTCGGTGGGTATTCAGGAATAAACTAGATGAAGATGGTGTGGTTACAAGAAACAAAGCAAGACTGGTAGCTAAAGGGTATTCTCAAGCTGAAGGCATTGATTATGATGAAACCTATGCTCCAGTGGCTAGACTTGAGGCCATCAGGATATTTCTGGCATTCACAGCATTCTCGAACTTTAAAGTTTATCAAATGGATGTCAAGAGTGCCTTTCTGAATGGAAGGTTGGATGAAGAGGTATATGTAGAGCAACCTCCTGGTTTTGAAGATCCAGATCATTTAGATTTTGTCTACTTTCTTTTCAAGGCTATCTATGGTCTCAAACAGTCTCCGAGAAAATGGTATGACACTCTTTCTGATTTTCTAATTGAAAATGGCTTTACTAGAGGTGTCATAGACAAAACTCTCTTTTCTAAAAAGCATAAGAATGATACTTTATTAGTCCAAGTCTATGTGGATGATATAATATTTGGGTCTACTAATGATAGTCTCTATAAGAGATTTGCTAAGTTAATGCACAACAAATCTGAAATGAGCATGATGGGAGAGCTGAAGTTCTTTCTCGGATTACAAGTAAATCAAAGGTTAGATGGAATATTTATTTGTCAATCCAAGTATCTCAAGGAACTCCTCAAAAAGTACAATCTAGAGGATTCTGCATCAGCAAGGACTCCGTCATCTACACCTGTCAAGCTTGGACCATGTGAAAAGTCCATTAAGGTAGATGTCACAAGCTACAGAGGTAGTAGGCTAGTCTCATGGTATAGCAAGAAACAACAAACAGTTTCCAACTCAACGGCCGAGGCTGAATATATTGCTGCTGGAAGATGCTGTGCTCAGATCTTGTGGATTAGGAACCAGCTACGGGACTATGACTCTGTATTGAACAAAATCCCTATTCTATATGACAATACAAGTGCAATAGCCATCACCAGCAACCCTGTGCAGCACACAAGGACCAAGCACATTGATATCAGGTATCATTTTATTAGAGAGCACGTCATGAATGGTACTGTTGAACTATTTTTTGTTCCAACAGAAGAACAAATAACAGATATTTTCACTAAACCACTTGATGAATCCACATTTAACAGATTAGTTGGTAAATTGGGTATGTTGAATGGTTTTAGTGATTAAACTAGTTAATATCTGAGATCTGTTGTTGAATGAATTTACAAATGAATTTTTCATGAATGAAAAATTCATTTGCAAATTTATTTTATCATGTTTATCATATTTCTTGCTTATTTCTATGTAATTTTTATTATCTTATCTTCTTTATTTATTCAACTTGTTAATTTTAATATCTCAGAATATTTTATGTTTCTCTAAAAATATTTTTCTATGAATTTTATTTGCTAAAATTTTAAAGAAATCTATTTTTGGACTAAATTATAATTATTTCTGAATATTTTAATTTTGTAAATATTTTCTCCACTTTTGCCATATTTATATTAGTCTGTATTTGTCTATTCTGTAATTGTATATACTGGTTAAGTTATTTTTATTTTTAAAAATCATTTTTATGTTTTTATAAATATATATAACTGCAATGACAATCAGCAAGACTATTGAAATTGTCTTACTGAAAGTCATTCCAGTTTAACTATTTTATTATTATTATTTATTTTATTTATTTTCAGAATAGTTTTATACTGGAAAGACAATCAGTATGACAATCAATTATCTTGCCAGTTATAAAACTTATATTTTTTTCTTTATTTTTATTGTCAGTTTGTACTAGATTGACAATCGGTATGACTATCGATTGTCTTTCCAGTTTATTCGTTTTAAATTTTCTTTTTTGCCTGGTATGACAATCGGTATGACAATCGGTAAGACAATCCCAATTTGTCATACCAATTGTACTACATAGGCAGTTGTGTTGTTCTTGTTTTGTTTTATTTTCTGTTTTACTCTATTTTCCTCATTTCAATTATCCTGTTCGTCTTCTCAAAACCAACCAGATCGCCATTTTCTCTCTCTGCTTTGCTCGAGTTTTTACTTAGCACACTCTTAATCGTTATTCATGTTATATACATACACTTGTATATATACAGGAGTGCTGCCCAATTTTTATTTTCTTATTTTCAATCTGATTTTGTTTTTGTATCCTGTGTTTTTGAACTTCAAAATTATTTTGTGTCGTGTGTTTGTATATATGAGTTTGTGGGTTAAAAAATCAACAAGATACATTTCTTTCTAAATTTTTTGGATATATTTGAAGTAATTCGAATTATTATTATTTTTAATTTTAATTCGAATTTTCTTAATTTAATTCTTAAAATTCTGAAAGTGTGTGTTTTATTAAATTTTTTTATGGCTCTCAATTTCCAGATTGTCTCGCATAATCATGTTGGTTATTTTAATCCGGAAAATTGTAGTGTAGAAAAATTTAAGCCGTCGATTAGATTTTTAAATGATCATTCGATTGTTAGCTCTGCTATTAAATCAAATGTTCTATTAAAAGTCGACTTGCTTCGACTGATTTGCACAACTTCTACTGTGGCCGCTGATTCAAAATCTTTTTCATTCACCGTGGCAAACACATAGTATGTAGTTGATGAAACAGTCATCAATAGAGCTTTAAATTTTCCAATGGACAATTTCTGTAATTTACCCTCTGACAATGAGATTTCAAACTTTTTCCATGCCATTCACTATCAGGGGGTGATTAATTTGACCAAGTTGTCTAAATCCAATTTGGTTTCTGAATGGGATATTTTCTTCGATACACTTTCCAAAATGTTTGCCAACTGCACTAAATCCAATTTTCACAACATCACTTTCACTCTGCAGTATATTGGTCTTGCGGTTGTTTTCAATCAAAGGATCAATTTTGGCAAATTACTTTTACCCATTCTTCTGAGACGTTTCACTGCAGCTTTGCGTGATCATTCTACGAATCGTAGGGTTTCTTGCTACTACGCTCGATTTCTTATGCTTATAGCAGAACATCTTCTCTCACCTGAGCATAAGGCTCTTTTTGCTAACTCATCAGTAGTTGAACCCCCTTCGGTAAGCAAAAAGATCTACACACGCCAAGACAGAACCTTTAAATTCATGCAAGTTCCAGTACTTGTATCTGCTTTCATGGCCACCTTTATTCCTTTACCAATTTTTAATCTTCCCGGTCATGAACAGCAAACTCAACCTCCAGCGGTTCAAGCCACCCAGGCACAAACATCAGATGCTCTTCCACTGCAGGTAATAATTCCTCACTCTCAACCTATTCCTACTTCTGATGTAAGTCCCCCAGTGGTTGATAGGGCTGACCATGAAGTTATAGAACCACAGCTTCAATCCCAGGTCATAGAGCCAAACATAGAGTCACAACCTATCTCAAACTCTCCCCCACTGTCAAAAATGTTACCGAGAAGGTTAGTAGGAAGTAGTGTGTTTTTAGAAGTGAATGAACCCTCAGCTCTGCCTCCTCCCAAGAAGAGAAGAACATTTACTAAGGCATCTGAAAGCCCATCCTTGTCCTCCCAACAGGACATGGACTTTGAAATGGCCACTGAACAGTTACTAGAGACATCCTCTCAACAGGATGAATCTATTGAAATTCGCCATAGGGCCATGGCATCTTGTACTGAGTCAAGCACACTTCCATTACTCACAATGGAAGCATACATACCAATAGATGACACTCAGGACACAGAGAGAGAAGTGCATATTGAGTCGGTTACAGTGCCTGCCATAGTTACGGCAGAAGAGCAGTCACATGCTTCAGAGGGAAAATCTAACTCTCAGCCACCTCTAATAGAGTCATTTTCTCCCCTCCCAGATCCAACACCTCTGGCTCCCTCACGGGATTCTCCACTCGCAGATTTATCTGGAGAAAGTGGAAGGCAACTCGGTCAATCTATCCCTGAAGCAATTCAGACATCTATTTCACATGAAAAGATAGATTTGACCGAGGATCGGGACTCGCGATTTCGCAGTGCACCAACACTGACCTCTCTTGAAGAGGCTAGGGAGATTTCAATTGCAGGTACAGAAGACCAGCAACAGGATGGCTCCTCACGAGAAATTATATTGAGAGAAACACAAGCACGTGAGATGAGTGAACCAGGAACGAGAGTTATTCAGATGAGCGCACACACAGACACAAACACTGAAAACCAGTTAGCTCAAATTGCTACTCTGAAAGAACAACTTGCTAAAAGTCAAGCTAAGCCTCAAACATTCAAAGCATAAGTGGTTGAACGGTCTTCTTCTTCTTCCTCTGTCAACAATCAGCTGTCATTCACCAGGAATGATATCTCAGATTTGAAGACCACTGTGATACCGAAGCTTAACTCCATTCAGGAATCTCCAACTTTATTAGCCGAAGACATTTCAAACCTCTACTCTATCCATACAAGAATGAACTCTCTTGAAGATCTGATTGAAATGAACCATTCACTGGACTCCTCCAGATTCCTAAAGATAGAAAAGAGCATGGAACATCTCAATGAAGGGATGAAGCACTTGTATTTTATGATTAAAAATTCTCACTGCCCTAATGAAGAGCAAAAGACCTTCTTTGAAGGGCCGTCTGGTGGAGGCTCGGGCTCTGGAGGTAATGAAGGTCATGAAGGAAAATCTGTAGAGGATTCCTCAACTAAGGGGGAGAAGCAGGGGAGAAGTGCAAAATGAAAAGAAAATGATCCTTCTGCTGGAGAGACAAGGAAGGATGATGATTTCTACTATAGTGGAGAACAAGATGACTTTGATATTCTTGATGTTCCCACTGAACCAGTCTTGGAAGATAAAGCTGGTTTCTTTGAAGCTGAGGAGGAAAGTAATTTTGAAGAATGGGAAGAGGAAGCTCAAGTGGATCCTGTTTTTGAGAAAGAGTTCCAGCAACAGCAGTCAGAGTTGAAGAGAAAAGAAGCTAAACTTAAAAAGATATCTCAGATCACTGATATGAGGAAAGAAATCCAAAGAACAGAAACTCTTGAAAAGCAACGTCTTCATGACATTAAAGCTGAAGCAAGAAGAAGAGATGTAAATCTGAAGATTGGTGTAAAATGGGATGAAGCAAGAAGAGTTATTGATATACCTCAACTGAGTATAAACAATGATAGGGAGTTTCTTCATCTTCTCGACAGGATGGAAATTTCTAATCCAAACAATGACGTGTACATGAATGCTATCAAGACTGAAATCTCAAGGATCTCAGCTGCTTTTGACAGATCATTAAATGAAATGAGCATATTTGTATATTGTCAGAGTGAAGGATCTTTCAAGGTATCACTTCATTTGTTTGAGAATCGTTCTTTATCAGAAATTTGGGTTCTTCTCAAAAAAGTCAAAAGAAGCTCAGAATTGAATGAAGTCCTTCATGAAAGGCTAAAAGATTTTGCTAATAGGGCTAGTCCTCAAGTGGTCAAGTTATCCTTTCAAGTAAGATTCTTTAAGTCTGACTGTCTTCAAATCTTCCATCTCGATTCACAATCTCTAAAAGACTACTCTGTTAAGCATCTTGTCTGGATGGAACATCACTTAAGAACTGCTGGATACTCATCTGAGTTGAAAACTAAAGCTGCTGATCTTATTCAAGCTTATTGTGAAAAGAACATTAAAAGGTATAATCAGTTGAAGAATAAGCTAAAGTCAGTTGGAGTTCAACCAGTTAGACCAGTCAGTTTCACTTCAGAAAAGGATCGTGTCTATGACAAGGAGTTGCTGCAAGATTTGGAAGAAGGTGAATTCGGAAGAGAAGACAACTGAATTCAAATAGCTCAACATTTAATGTAATATGCTTAGAGCTTAATGAATCAAGATAGACAAATGTATTCATATGTTCATACTAGAGGAACATCTATCTTGTATTCACTTGTAAATTTCTTTTGGAATCTGGAAAATGTTAAATATAATCCAGAACTTTTCTGCTATTTACTTTGCATTACTGTTTATATCTTTTTCTTATTTGTTAGTTGAGTTATCCTCTAAGTATTTGTTGTTATTGTCTAACAAACAAATAGGGGGAGATTGAAAGGCATATGTCATAGCCTATTTGTTTATTCGAGGATTTAACTCAACTCAAATAAGAATGTAACAAGTAAATAGTGGTTCTATCGTCAAAGAGATCTCTCCAAGTAACATATGTCAAAGGATTGAGTAACATTGTTCATCTACAGACTTGAGGAATTACTTCACTGGAAGAAGTTCAAGAAATTGATCAAGCCTCAGTGATATAAATCAAGATTGTGGATTTAATCAAGTGACAGAGATCTTGTCAGGGTATCAGATAATTACAGGGATTTAATCTGAAGAAAATTATGTTATCAAAGTCAAGACATGAAGAAACGTCATGGAAGTTAGTCACTCATGAACCAGACAGTACATCGAGTGTCAACATTGAAGTGGTGGAACTGATTCATAATTTTTAGTGATTTTCAGAAGATTGTCAGAAGAGTGGTTGTTGTTCAAGAATAGTATTAATTCTCTATTAATTAATTAAGTCATATAATTTAATTAAGAAAATAAATTATATCTGCAAAGATTAATTTATTGATTAATTGAATTAATTGGTTAATTAATTCTGAATTAATATTATATTTTTATCAGAATTTATTTTGAATTAATATTCAATATTAATTCAGCAAGACAATCATTTGAACTGGTATGACAATCAATTGTCATACCGAAAGTCTTTCCAGTTCATTTAAATTGTCATACCGAAAGTCTTTGCAGTTCATTTCATTGTCATACCGAAAGTCTTTCCAGTTCATTCAATAGTCATACCGATTGTCTTGCTAGATCAACGGATTGTCTCACCGATTGTCTTGCCAGTACAATCCAATTCTATTGATTGAATTAAATGTCAACAGCAGCAGATCATTCAAGATCATCATCAATTATTCAATTAACTCAAGAACAGACAGAAGCAGCAGCAGCCAAAGTTTAACTCTCAACTGCATTTCAGTTCATTTATTTCTAGTTATTAAAGTTAAATCTGAACCACTAGAAATCATTCTCTTGTTCTTGTGTAATTATCTACCGAATCAAAATCCCTAGAACTTAATCTCAAATTGCTTTTATCATTTGATCTTTTATTGCAAAAATAGAAAAAGTTCATGTCAAATTTATTCTAGATTTGTAATAATTTATTTGAGATTAATTCCTTATAAATGATACCGTTGTTGTAACACCTTTCAAGTTTAATAAGAGTTTTATTTAACTTGAATTTTGTTTCACTTTTTATTCCGCATTAAATTCGATTAAATGGTATAGTTTGTATTCAACCCCCCTTCTACAAACATATTGGGACCTAACACTCGGAGTTATACCAGATGATGCAGCAGTCTGAGAATCAACCAAAACTCTCTTTCGACCTAGCATCAAGTGCAAATTTTTATATAAAATAAACTGATCAAATCAAGCTTTAATATGAAACTATAAACACAACCGATTACATGCCTGAGTCAGAGCTTGAGGGCAGAGTTTTACCATTCTTCATGTTTAAAGATAATCTGGGGGAGATCATTTGACAAATTGGAAATTGAAAACTGAATTACGAAACATTAACTTCATCTTCATCTTCATTAGGAAAGTCTTGACAACTCCGACAATGATGGTGCTGATTTGCTTGATCTTTGCTCAGAACTTTCCTTAATTAGCAGAATCAGTTAGTAAAATTCAATTGATGTTGTATTTCAATAACGGGTTAAGATGTTAAATGGGTCATAAAATGGGTATAAGTTGGTTATTTTTAATTATTAATTTACCATTATATCCTTTTCTATGTAAAAGATGCATACATTCACTAGCTTGCATTAAGAATATATTGACATACTCATAAATATTTGTAAATTTATTTCCATGTAATTAAAGATTTGATTCTCTTAGTTTTACATCAACCTTATATATTCAATTTACTGTTATCAATCAAGATTATATTGATTTATTCTTTCCCTCCGAATATTTTTTACAATCTTAAATCTTACACAACTAAGAATCTGCTTCTCAAAAATCAAGTGTTCTATTAGAATTACAAGAATACGGTCATCTTCAACTATTCACTATCAGGTAATGAGAATTTTTTTATTTGATATTCTTCTAAAAGAAAATATCTTGAAAGAATTGTATGAACTCAATAATGGAGAAGATATATGAGATAATAAGGTTATTGAACATATGCATTTAACTCGGCTCTTTTATTTTTGTTTTGTATCCCAGTTTATTGAAGTGCTAAGAATTTATCAATTCAAAACTTTTTGCTCTATTTTTTTCTTTTTGTTGGGTATGTGATTTAGATAGTTGTGGTTTATGCAATATACAAAAATTCTCTAATTGTTATTACTATTATGAATCAACATCTTATTTTTTTGTTGGGTTTCTGTTTTAGATCAAACTTGGACATTACTTGAACCATCTTTCCTGCAGATTCATTGTCCCTTATCTAGTGTTCGGTAAATGGTGTGACTTACTTTTTGAATCTGATATTCGGAAGACCGATATGTGTTATTGTCCCAATATGATTATTGGTCTTCATTTTGAATTAGTATGGTGGAAGTACTAATGAATCTAATGTGGGTGTAATAAGTTGTTTTATGTTTCCTGTAAAGTTGTTTGGCATGAAGGGTATAGCTCAAGGGTAAAGCTGTTGTTAGTGTTATTCCCAAACAATCTAACAACTAGAATTACAGAAGAGGGGTTGAATGTAATTCTTAGTTTTTTTTCAATTTTAAGAACTTTTCACAAATATAAATATATCAGTGTTTGAATATGCAAAAGTGCGGAATGAAAATACAGATGTATTCAAACACAAAGTAATTAAACACAAGGATTAAAAACTTTCTGGTTGATTGAACTTATCCACCAAAGATATATATATATTGATGAGAACTCGGTGATGCAAAGATGCACACAGTTTCTTACAAGTATGATACACTTAGAACATAGAAGTTTTTAGCAAATACAACTTTTTCTATTTCTCAGTTCTTGCTTACTTGCTTAATTTTCAACTTGCTACTTTTGGTTTATATATCACCAAATTACATGATAAAAAGACAAACTAATAAGATAAAAGTGTCTTAGTCTAATTACATGCTGCTTCATTTCTCCATTCAGCATCTTTGAATATCTTCAAGTTAGCATGCAAGTGGAAATTCTTCTTTGTTCTCTAAAACCGGTTAATAGGCTTCCACATTCTGTAACATTCCCAAATACGGGATCAGGATTGGGTGTCACCAAATAACTTTAAACAATATAGACCAGTATATTCAAACCAATATACAGATAACCCCTCAAATCCGGATCGTTTACAGGTTATGGTATGAAATAAGAATCTAACCTTCTAAAATTTATAACAACTAAATACAATTTTATTACCTCTTACTAAATCCGTTGTCTTATTCATTCTAACATCTCCATCCTCTTGCAGCTGGGATCTCTCAGTTTTGCTGTCTATTAAGAGCTGTTGACTTTTATCCTCATTCGATACTGAAAGAAATAAGAATTTATAAAGCAAGAGTGCGCCAAAAATTCCCAGCAAGTATCATAATTAGTTTTCAGGTATCAATACCAAAAGAAATTCCCGGACACAATCTTTAAATAATTTTATAACCATCTTTATTTATGTAAAGTAGTTGAGCGAATAAAATATTGGCCTTTATTAGGCCTCAATCATAATTCAAAAGTAACGAGCACTTCACTGATTTTTTTTTGAATCAGGTCTTTGTCCGGTTTGGTAATCATAAAATTTTCCAAGAAGAAATGTTGTTAATGGCGATCAACAATAAATTAGACTGGACACTAGAACTAACATTCACACTCATAGCCTGCTGATCAGTCAGGATATAGTGCAGATCTATACCTACATGTGTAGATCCATTCGGGTACTCAGGCACTATGGCCCAATAAACAAGGGTCCAGCTATCACTGGCCTGGCCCATTCTGTCCTCATGAACAAAGGGTCCAACCATCTCTTTCCCTTATTGTAACCATCCAGTCCATGGAGTATTTTGATGTCAAATAATTTTGATTTCAAAACATCATGATTCAGGGTTCGCAAATTACCCGGAATAATAGGTATTTGCTCAAGAGATCAATCAATAATAATAAGGAATAAGCGTAAAGGTACTTACATAATTAACAGTAACTGCAGCGAAATACAAAAATGTTTAACTATCCTTAATTTAGAATAGGGAAGAAATACTTGCAATGTATCATAAGAAGGTTCAAGAATACTTCCCTCAATTGATCCGCTTTCTAGCCTTCAATTACCATTATATGCTCACATTTATTCTATATCCACTCGTCTCCTTTACCACATGTATTCATGTTTTACTTTTACTACCACTGTCTGGTTTTGAATGCCTCGAACTATGTGTATATATCATAAAAGATACTATTTCAATTAACTTACAATATATAATGGTCTAGTCTATATGCTTATCTTTATCGTCTACCCATCCGATAATAATAAATAAGGATCATGTTTTAATCAGATAATGTTTAAAAGACACGTGGACTCATAATTCACATAACACGTAAACACATAAGGCATATAATTATGTTATTCATGTAACACATAAGTTGAATCGCCAAAAGATGGGTCTCGATACTTTTAGAATTGAAATCGATTCAAAAATAGTATTTATCAATCAATAACCATCTCAGAACGACTCATAGAATAAACGATCTTCCGATACAAAATACTTTAGGTCTTGAAAGTATTTTTAATAGAAGCGGAATATTTTTCTGGGTCTAGACGCATTCGTTTCGTATTAAAGGGACGAACGGTCTATTTATAATGAATAAAATAAGAATAATGTAATTAATAATAATATTAATTGAATTTTAAATACCTTTATATAATTTTTTTTAAACCTCAAAAATGATTTTTAAATTATTATTTGGCTGAATTATAAATAGTTATATTTTATTTAACTATTTATAGATAAATTTAATTAATTAAATAAATTATCAGTTAATTTAATCCATAAATAATTAATTAAAATAAATATAAATAATTAAATCAAATTTATATTATTATTTTTTGAAGATAATAAAGAAATTAATTTTTTAGAATGTAAAAATAATTCAGTTAATTATTTAAAAATAATTAACCCAATTGATTTTAAATAAAACAAATGAATTTTTGGAATTTAAACAGGAATTCGGTCCTGGAAGATCAAATGCGAGTTGAAACAAAATAAACCGGTCGGGGAATTGGGTCACCAGGTCTGTTAGGAACCGCTGGAAAATTCTGCAGAATCCGCTTAGTTCACGACGAACTTCTAGCAGGCCTAAATCTGGCCAAAACTCTTGATTTCAGTCCCGTTTTTATTCCAAACCATTCTATACATTCCCAGCAGTAAAACCCACACAACAACCACCGGAAACGACGATGAAATCGTCGATTCTGAAGAGTTTACCACAAATCCCGGCGACCTTAAACACTTTTCTGGTGAAGCATCAAATCTAAACCAAAATCGACGAATTACATGGGAAATTAAAGTTTAGGACACATAGAATCTAACCCCCACAACCATAACATTCAACAATCAACATATTATTCAGAAAATCAAAGGTAAAAATTGCTAAAAACAAAGAACTCAATGTAGTACTTCCAGGGGTTATAATCACCAATTCTATATACCAATCAACTGTAAATTCAATAATAAAGCTTATTTAAGCATCAAAACCATCAAACGATTCGTAAATCAAAACCCCCCCAATTTTGAACATAAACCCTAAAATCGAATTTTAAAAATTACTGATATGAGGTACCTTTTGATGATATAATCTTATAGAGCTCCTCGAGCGCTTAGATTTGGTTACAAACATCAATGGTTTTGCTTTCCAAATCACTTCGAAATCATGCTCTGATTCTCAAAAACACCAAGAACAATTTCAGAGAATTTTTCAGAATTATTAGTTATTTTCTGATTTTTATATAATAAAATATAATTAATAATAAATAAATGATATTTATAGTTATAAAAATAATACTCCCAAAATTATTTAGGGCCTAATTATATCATTTAATAAAAATAATTAGCCCAAAATTAATAATTAACGAGGAATAATTTTTAATCCAATAAATACAAAAATTATTTCAAAATTTCTCAAAATTATGAATAATCCAAAAATGCGAAAATATTGAATATTTGAAAGTCCCAAAATTTTATAAAAATAAAAATACGATTTTTGTGGGCTTTTATGTCCCGATTGGGGCCCGGAAAAGTCATTTTTCACGAAACAAAATATTTTCTAAATTAACTGGATGTTCGAAAAATCAATATGGTATACACCATATTATGCAAAATAATGTTAATTGCTCTATACGAAATATCAGCTATTAAAACGAAACTTGGTTAGTATAACTTGTTAGGAGCAATTGATGATATCAAACAAGAACTATCAGAAGCATCAACAGATGATGATTAACAAGCATCAACGGATGATGAATAGAAGCATCAACGGATGTTGATATTCGACGGATGATGATTGCAATGGATGATGAGATCTGTATTTGTCACATCAGTTGATCTTTGAAGAGGAAAAGAAAATAGGAATTTCAAGGCGGTGGAGGACTTTATCTCAGAAGCAATTATATAGGTTTTCTTGTTGTTAATTGAATATGATTCCTTATATATTGGTAGTTGTGCTCTATAAAAGCATAGTTTAAGTTCATGCTCTATGCATTGCGACATTGTTATATCTTTCGCATAACCTAGCAACTTTCAAGGATATCTTGTTCATCCTTTCGAGAGAGTACTTTTGTAATAAGTTTTTATAAGATTTATATAAATATTGTTTGATTCTGTTGAAGCTTTGTCTATTTGATCGTATTAACTGTATTCACCCCCCTCTACAGTTGATTAAGGGACTAATAATTGGTATCAGAGCTTGCTGTTAACGCACAAACAGTTTAAGATCTGAAGATTGATCAACCATGTCAGACAAAGGAGAAGAAGAAACACAGAATCTGGATCCGAAGCCACCACCCCCAGCCACATCACAGATACACAGCAACATGAGTAGGTATGAAGCAATCAAGGTGCCATCCTGAAAGTGCTTGAATATCCAATCTGGAAAGTCAGGATGGCCATGTGTTTGGAAGCCACGAATCCTGAATACTTAAGCAGGATCTATGATGGTCCTCATAAACCAATGAAGGTAGCTATTTTGGTTTCAGGAGAACCAGAGAAGATGATTAACAATGATAGGAAGGAATACACTCCTGAAGACATCTCGTCAATCATGAAGGATGCTAAGGTTCGACATATCCTGCACAACAGTCTTAATAGTGTTATGTCCAACAGAGTCATTGGATGTAAAACAACAAAAGAGATATGGGATGCTTTAGCAATAAAGTGTCAAGGTACTACTGCTATCAAGAAAAACAGGAGGACAGTGCTTACTCAAGAATTTAAGCACTTTGACTCGAGGGACAATGAATCCCTAACTGAGATCTATGACCAATTTCAGAAGTTGCTGAATGACTTATCCCTCGTCAATAAAGAATATGATTTGGAAGACTCAAACTTGAATTTTCTACTTGCTCTTCCTTAAAAGTGGGACTTTAAAGTCACATCGATCAGGGATAACTATCAACTCGACATCACACCTCTAGATGAGATCTATGGAGTTCTAAAAACTCATGAACTAGAGATGGAGCAAAGGAGCAAGGGGAAAGGATCAAAATCTAGACCAGTTGCACTCAAAGTTGAAGAGAAGCCAAATGAGAAAGCTAGGAGGAAAAGCTACTCAAAAAGGAAAGCCATGATTGCTAAGTTAGATACTGAATTATCAAATTCTGATGATGACTCAAATCCTGATACTGAATCAGGTACTGATAATGATCATAACAACAATGAAGATATGGATCAGATGGCTGCCCTACTAGTTAAAAGCTTCAAGAAGATGGTCTACAAAACTTCAAGAAAGGGAGAAGATTTTCCAGAAAAGGCTCCAGTTCCTCAAACTCTGATAAGAGGAACAACAGAAGAGATACTGATTGGAAGGAAGCTAGATCTGGAAAACCTGACAAGTCAAAAGAGAGATGCTACAACTATTATGAACTTGGACACTTTGCAGCTGATTGCAGAAAACCCAGAGCTGAGAAGAAACAAGCTTTGATCTTAAGGAAGAGAAACTGGGATGATTCATCAGACTTAGATGATGGGATAAATTATTCTCTCATGGCAAATGTTGATGCTGAGACCAACAATGTTGAATTAAAGGTACCTCAGTCTATTCTTGTATTTGATACTGATGATATATGTGAATTAAGATTATTTATTAAGACTCTGCATGTTAGTTATAGGGATCAGACCTTAGAGAATAATAGAATCAAGAGTGAAAATTCTGTGCTTAAGAAAAAGAATGATTACCTAGAAATTGAATTGCTTTCCATGCTAGAAATTCAAAAACAAAGAGATAATGATGTCTTTGTTAAAAAAAAATTGTTATGAAAACATGCTTATCTAGAAAAGGAGCTAGCTAAGGAGAGAGAAGTCATTAAACTTTGGACTAACTTAGGAAAGTCAACTCAGGAAATCTTAGAAAAAGGTTGTTGGGGATCAGGATTAGGATACTCAGCTAGATCTAATTCTGATAAGAAAAATGGAAAAGAAACTGAGATAATAGAACCAATAATAAATGATAGTCAGGTCAAATTGAATAAGGTTCAAGTAAAGACCATTTTAATCCAAGTGCTAATAATGTTAAATCTATTCATGAGGCAGGTACCACCTCAGCACTTAGATCAGACTTAATGTAATAACCCCAATTTTTGAGAAATTTTTGAAACCCTTATGAATAGTGTTTTTGCTGAATGAGAAAACTTTTCATGCCACACTATATAGGGGTTCTGATATGGATATTCTGAGATTTTATTAGTACTTTATATGGGATATAAGTGTATGTAAAGATCGTCAGAATCCAAATCCGAACACTTTAGTTTTTCCCGGAAATCCACAAGATATGGAGAGATTTGAGTATAAGGTAACAGGATAAAAAGGATTTAAATTAAAGGATTATATAGAGGATCATAAAAAGGAATATAATGTATTGAGAAAGGTTAAGGGAACCTAAGTAATAAGATCCCGGGTATGATCCTTCAAACGAGAAATGAGAACGAAAGTTAAGCGAACCGTATAACAGATCAGCGGTCATTAGGCAAACAATTAGAAGCTAATCAAAGGGATTAGTGGGGGATGATGTCATCCAACCAATAGAAAGAGGACAAAGGAGGGGTGATGATATCACAAAGTGATGCAAGCATGACATAAGAGGGAAGGAAATGTGGTGGAATATTAGCCACACAAAATCAAGGGTAAATGGGTAATTGACCTAAAACAAAACAAAAACAACCAACCAAAAATCAAATCAAAGCAAAACCACAAAAATCTCTCTTTCTTCTTCATCTTGCTCTCGGCCTTTTCAAGAAAAACAAGGAGGAGTTTTCAAAAACTCAAGCTACACACCTTCAAAAATTATAAGGTTTGTTTCTTTAGCTTCCATAATTCATAACTTAGTTATGCTATAAGTTTGGATCCAAGAATCCAAGGTTTACCTAGTTAATCAATTCCTAAAAGTTTAGGGTGAATAGTAACTTTCAAGAACAAATTTTTGATTCTTGATTTTATTTGTAAGGACAAGGTAGCTTAAGCATAGATCAAGGCTTCCATGGGCTTTCCAAGGATCTTTCATTGATTAAAAGCTTCAAGAAGGTATAAAACTTCAAACCCTAGCTTTACTTTTGAGTATTAGGAATGGTTTTGATTGTTATAATTCATGAGGAGCATGATCCTTGTATACTTAGAGTGTGGTTGGATTTGTAATGAGTTTGAAGTTGTAAATCTTGATTATTGGTTAATGAACTTAAGTATAGCTTTTAGTTCATGTTTGAGGGTAGTATAAAGTTCATAATATTGAGTTTTGGGGCTGTTAGGATGTGATATGGATGGACTTTGATTGTATGAAGGGATTGGGGTTGTTTGGTGATGGAATTGAATGGTATAAAATTGGGAAATCACGTAAACATAGCCGTCGTAATGCCCGATTTACCGTAGACTGTTTTTGTTCTTAATATCAGAACCCTTGAACTCACTGCTAGATTATGACCACTGCCATGTTTAGATAGCTCATGTTACGAGCTTCGTTTTGATATGTAGTTCGTTCGATTCCGATGCACGGTTTAGGAGAAACGACCGTTTCAAGTAACGGCGTTTCGCGAACGAAACTTTTTCCCTCGCCTTACTTTGAAATGTAGGTTAAAGACCAAAAAGGGTTAATTAATGTATGAAACATTTATGGTAAGTGTGTTAGGCAGTTGGTAATACACTCGCGAAGGAATCGCTTTAAAACTCGTAAAGGTTAAATTATTAAAAATGGTGGAGCCGAGGGTACCCGAGTGACTTAAGCAAATCAGTGAGCGCAAAACAAGCGTTAGAGTCTAAGTTAGTTAAAGTATAGATTTACAAGTGACTTTGGTTTAATTCCAACTTACTTGTTGCTTATAGGTTACCAGACTCGTCCCGAGCCATTCGTAACCCCCAGTCGCTCAGGCAAGTTTTCTACCCGATATACTGTTGTTGTGATGTAAATATATGTATATGCATTATCTTGTGATAGTGCATGATTGTTATTAGCAAATTTTGCGATATATTGGAGCATGCTGGTATGGTATATATGCATGTCTGTTTCGTAATCTGGTTATCTATCTGTTGATTTCAATGCTTATAGTTGCATAATACCTATGCTAGAAATAAGCAAGTAGTTGCGTATACCCTTAGTATAGGGGATAAAAGGTGAACATATTTTTAAACCGGGAGTCGATGTTCCCGAGTATATTATATATATATATATATATATTTATTTATATGTATATATATGGATATAGTTTTTAAAACTATTAATCGAATAAGGTTTATTCGATAACTTTAACTTTATTTTATTATTGAATATTATTTTGAATATTCATTCGAGGACTTATGACTCCTTTATATTATTTATTGAATATTACTTGGATATTCATTTGAGGATGTATGACTCCTTTATTTTATTTAATGAATATTAATTATAATATTCATTCGAGGTATTATGACTCCGCTTATTACTGGAATATATTCTTTATTTCATTAAAGAGTAAGGTATTAATAATCAAACTTATTTTCGATTATTCAAATAAAGATAATACTTTCATATAAGTATTTCTTTGGTTATTTAATGTTTATTTCAAGTATAAGTTTTAATACTTCTACTTCAATTATTTTTATAAAGATTATTCTTTATGGGAATATTATTTAAATAATAATATTCAGTCATTTTCTAAATATTCTGGGGACTGACTTACTTCATTAAATCAGCCTTACTCCAAACACTCTTTAAAGTGTTTTCGAGTCTTCAAAATGATATTTAAAAGTCAGAGCGGATCCCAAAACTCATTTTTATATTTAAGATCTTCCTTTTTAAAGGGGATTTAAATACTCGCTCAAAAACCTGGGGAATCCGGCTCTGTGGTGTATTTTATATTCGCAACGAGGTTGCAGATTTGGTAAATGAATTGATTACTTGCCCAACGTTCGGGAAGTAAGCCCATCTCATTGAGTCGGCATAAGCGACAGGCCGGGGTACGGTCTATATTTGTGTAAGTGGCTGGGTGGCAGTCCATCAACGCGTGAGGGGCCGGGGTACGGTCTAGCGCGAGGTCCTAATGCGGCCAGGGTGATGACCGGTGAGGAATTCATCCATCTACAGTAGAAAAGGTTACTTATTGGTATCTTTGCCTGATCAGCGAGATATCGGGTTTATGCCAAAATTCTTTTCCTTTCCAAAATTCATTGGATGTTTCAAACTCTGTTCATACTTTACATAACAGAGGTTCCAGGAAATGTTTAAGAGATATATATATGTGGATATATATATATATATCGGGACTAAATAAAGTATCTCGTAACTTTATTTCATTCAATAATATTTCAAAGATTGAATCTATTCAAATCTTGTCTTGTAGTCTCATCTATGTGATGAACTTTTGAAACTGATTATAACTTGAACGGTGGTAGTTCAAGTAGTATTGGGAAAGATATAAGTATCTTGGGGTATTTGGTAACCTCATCTTTTAAACTTATATCTAATTAATAATGGTCTTATGAATGACAAAGATTTTCAGAAAAACGTTGAGACAAGGTTAAATATATGAGATCACCTTGCAACGATATTTTTTTTATACAGTTATACACTGGGACTTTGTGTATATTATGCATGGAAGAGGACTTCCAAGATTTTGAAAAGTATATATGTATATATATATATATACTGAATATTTTGCGACTTCATCGCATTAAGATATCAACTTGGTTCATTTCTTTTGACCAAGACTTTCATGAGTATTATGAGTAGGCTCATATATTGTAAATCATTATACATATTATTTTGGTGGGCTTGCTGCTCACCCTTGCTTTATTTCTTCATCACACAACAACAGTTAGGAAAGATGGCCAGACTCCAGCAGACCCAGCGCAAGCGCGTGGGAAGCGTTCCGCGTCTTCCCGTTGATGTTGTAGCTGCTATAGCTGCAGAGGTAGATCTATTGTAGATCAGACCATCTACTTTTGAGAATCAATTATGTATAATTATAACTTGTGGCAGATAATGGCAATTAACTGTAAATTTATCAAGTAATCATTTTGGGTTGTAATAACTTTTAAATTGTGGATTCAAAGACTTGTACTTATTTT
Organism: Apium graveolens; assembly: GCF_009905375.1. NCBI lineage: Eukaryota > Viridiplantae > Streptophyta > Magnoliopsida > Apiales > Apiaceae > Apium > Apium graveolens. Next base: position 39,233,449 of record NC_133657.1, on the reverse strand, counting down.
AAATTTCATCTCTGAGACTATAACGGGTTGTGGTGTGTGTTAGTGTGGGGTCACAGCATAAGGTTATTATTATTAATTAAGTGAAGTGATATTGTGGAAAGAAAGACCGTGACGACCCGGATCCTCGACCCCGGATCTGGGGGTGTTACAGAAATGGTATCAGAGCCAAGCGTTATAAACCTCAGAGATGATGGGACGTTAAGATAATAAGTTCACTAAGATAATAAGAACTCTTGCCAAGTTCATAGTCGGACTACCTAACGTAGTACTGACAGTTAAAACCCTTATGGGAACCCTTATAAATGTAGCGATAGAAGCGTAGTTCGTTATCGTATAGAGTAGCGGGACTCCGAACCCTGAGGTTGAGGAGCAACAGCGCGATGATGTTTTATTACTAATTGGAGATCGGATTGTGGATCCGATAGAGTGTCCTAATGCAGGACCGGATGATGTTGATATTGAGGATGTAGCGGTTGAGGATGTTGTCCTAGAAGGGATAGTTGCTGAGGAGGATCCCATGGAGGATCCTGACAAGAATGAATAAAGGACCACTGAGGAATTGATGACCATGGTTTGGTCGACTACCAGAGGTAGGATTGGCCGGTCACTACCGGAGGTTCGTTCAAGTTTGTAAAGATAGTAGCCCCTTTAATGCGGCTTACTCGTAAGACTGGGAAGTTCGAATGGACAGAGAAATGCGAGAACAGCTTTTAAGAACTGAAGCAAAGGTTGGTGACGTTCCCTATGTTGGCGTTGCCGGATGGAAAATGAGATTTTGTGAAGTGTAGTGACGCTTCGCACAAGGGCTTAGGGTGCGTGCTTATGCAGCACGGTAAGGTAATCGCGTACATGTCAAGACAATTAAGGTAATATGAAATTCGATATCCCCGCTCATGAGCTTAGGCTCGTGGCAATAGTTTTACCCTAAGGATTGGAGGCACTACTTGTATGGAGAGAAGTGCAAGAATTACCTAAGCCATAAGTGCTCTAGTACATTCTTACGTAGAAAGAGCTCAACATACGCCAGAGGAGGCGGTTAGAGCTAATCAAGAATTATGATTGGGAGATTCTTTATCATTCGGGGAAAGCCAATATGGTGGCTGATGCCCTTAGTAAAAAGGAGAGACTCAAGATGATAAGGGAATAATGAGGTATTCCTATAGAATTTGGGTTCCGAAAGTTCAAGAGCGTAAGGATGAGAACTTAGATGAGAGCCATAGTTTGAGGAATAAGATTTAGAGCAAACCCTGAACGTGATAGTCAGGGAGGTCGCCATCAAGATAGAAGGAACCCATGACATAATGGAGTGGAAAATGAGGATTTTAAATTAAAAGATGACCCCAATTATGGGGAGTAGGATGAAACATTTCATACTAAGGAAACAGAAAGTCGAGTAAGGAAAGGAGACCCGAGACGGTACTCCTATACGGCAATTCATGGACCTGTCTAAAAAGAACTCAGACTATTATCCCCAACCAGCACCCTGAGGGGACAATGCGGCAGGAAATTCTTTCATGACCTTTAAATCGTTAAGCTCTCAGAGTTCCAAGGAACAGGTTGACCTAGTCGAGGCAAGAGCCTGGCTAAAGGAAATATAGGAATCATTTGAGATTCTAAATGATTGACGAATCACAAAAGACTGTTTTTATCACTCGCCCTCCTAAGAGAGAGACCACCTGCTGGTGAAAGGCCAAGGAAGGCACGGAGCAAGAGATTATAATAAACTGATTTAAGTTCAGTCAATTGTTTTCAAGAAAGTACTTCCCAAGGATATAGAGATAGAGTAAAAGCTTTAGAGCCAGAACAAAGGCAGACGAGTATGATGAATTATGAATCTAAGTTGTAAAAGTTGTCAAGATTCGTTCTAAGGACACGAATCCAGAATGACGGGATATTTGAAATCAATGCTTATGTTGTGTTGGTTCATGAAATAATGATAAGAGAAAGGAAAAAAAAAAGGAATTGAAGTGGAAAGGAATATAAAGGCAACAGAGTTTGAGGAATGATAAGGGAGTTGGGTATGAGGAAACCCTAAAGACTCGTAGCAATAGAAATAGAAAAGTATGCCTTCGTCAGGATGAGGGTGATTCACCATGAGTTAAATTGATGGTTGAAGGAATAAGAGATACATACATTTTATCCCCTTTATGTTGGGAGGATTCAAGGAAACCTTTAGATAGTTCGAAGGATAAATAATAAGACGCGGATAGACTAAGGAGACAAGAAAGTAAGAAAGTAGGAAAATTGGATGAAGGAAGTGACCTTCAATAATGTGAAATGTAAGACCGGTGGCTCGATAACCAGAAAGGGAGACGCCGGGTATGAAAGATATCCCAACATTGAGGTGACTGTTGAGATAAACAACAAAAGTAAATAAGGAATTATTAAGAAGAAGTTCACGTTGAACACGACCAATATCTTCCAGAACATCCTTGTTATCGTTACCAAATTAGGCAAGAAAAGCGGATGACCATTGTTATCTTTTGGAGGCCATATGGATTGACCTCAATTTGAATAAGGAGGCTATTATGAAGATAGGTATAGACTATCGAGGTGGGAATGATGAATAAGATAATCTATCAAGGAAATATGACTTGATTTATTCGTGGAAGGATGCAGGTACCTTTTAAAGGTGGAATTAAGGATAGAACATTGGTAACTTAAAATGAATCCTAGGGGACTGCATAAAGGTTGGCATGTCACCCTTAATAGGGACAGTATGAGTTTTGACAGTATGATTGGGAAAGGGTTAAGGTAACAACAACCTTTAAGAATCAGTGGAGAAATTTTGCAGAAGTATATAGACAATGGTTCTACTATTAGTAAATGGTATTGTGATATGCCCTGTATCTAGGGAATACAGGAGGAACGATTGAAGGATAACCTTAGAGGTTTTATAAGGAAAAAGGTAATATTCGAAATTCTCAAGAATAAAAATGTTGATAAAGGAAACATGACATAATTATAATGTTGCCAAGTGGGGCACGTGTTAAACCACGAGAAAGTATGGATCGAACCAGTAATGGTCGAAATTATTCAGGGCAATTAGGACTTAAGATAAAAGATGTTCTAATTATGATTGAGAGTCAGTCATGACAATGATTAACCTCTAAAGACTGAGGCAACAACTTATGGAAAAATGGTGATTTTTTTTTTACTTATCAGATGTTAAGGAAAACATCTTCACATAAGCTGTGATTGAAATAAGGTAGAAATTTATTGGAGGTGGTTAATGTGACATTGACTGTAAGGAAATTTTACTATCAGGAAAGGCCAAAGAGGTGGCCGACACTTTAAAGGTAAGGGGATAATTATAGGCGCGTGTGCCAAAAGAATATAGTGATGATGGTTAAAAATGTGAAGGTTGAATTATGGTTAGGAAGATTGTCATTCCTTCTGATGACTGTGCAATACCCAACCGTAATAGTAGTTGGTAAAGGTTTAATTCATGTAATCGCCATGAACGGGCTATCTATCTTAAAAGGTCCTATCTTGAGATAATCCAGGACCATGTTTCAAAAAGGACTAGATGAACCCTTGAGTTAATTCTTCTATTTAGGGCGTATGATTAAGAATAGTATTAACCTGCTATCGTTGCTTTGATTGAAACTCTTCTGCACTTTTATCTGCTTCATGTCATGTATGTATGTCAGGATCAGGAGTGTTCTTCATGAATCAGGAATGGTGATTATGTTACCTCCTTAGAAGGATTTGATACGAGATGTATGGACTCCGTATAGTTAGCTATTAAGACTTCATGGAAAATGAATGAGTACAGTAGGTCAGTGGTGGACCATAGTAAGGTAGCAATGATTCTGCGAGTAATGAGCTGTTTACAACCGTGAGAGTTGTATTGAATGGGTGTTGAGATTGAGCACCACTAATCGGGTCATGGTAGTGTATAAGTTATCATTGATAGACTAATTAAGTAGAGTATCTACCTAGTGAATTATTATTCTTTCTTATCAATAGAGAGTCGTATTATTATACGAGGAAGGTTACGGTGCAAGCATAGAATTCAAGTAACGATGATGTCTAGAATGAGATCCCAGATTCGATTTTCGATGTCGAGGGAGTTTCAAAGGTAATTGTGTATAAGCTCGAGGAAGAGCATGGGTCCATAGAATGATGGACGGGATAGCGAAAATATTTAGGCACGTGAAATGCGAGGCTATAATGCTTGATGCTGATATAAATACGTTTATGTTTTGTTCTCCTATGACAAACCTCTATAATTCAGAGGTAGGTTCCAAGCCAGATATTTTGTGGCAGTATATATATTTTTTTATATACAATTCTCTTCAGTTCGTTCTTTTCTCTTCTTTTCATTTCATGTAAGCTGAGAAGAACAACCCTTCCAAAAGGGGAGGTATTGCCGAATGACTATCTATCTGTGTGATAGAAGCCGAGTAGGATACCAGCTATTGTTTAATTGCTTGTCAAGTACTAAAGGCTGGCCACCTTCTGTACTAACTATGCGATATAACAAGTGTTCATGATCATAGTGATCTCTCAACAAATTCCTTTACTTCTATATGATTAATCAAACTTTGGAAAATAGAAATAACTGAAAAAGGAGTAATAAAGTGGTGGTAGTATGCGGAATGGGAACACATTCGTGATACTAAGGTTGACGTGGTTATTAAAAGGTTATAGAACGCTAACGAGCAAAAGTATAACCCGTATAATATTAGGAACGGAAGGTAGTAGCGATTACGAACTGGAAAAGAATAGGTATTGAGAAGCAAAAGTTCTAATGATAAAAGCTATAATGAGAGTCTGTGCAATAGATTTGAAAAAATTTGGAATGATCACTTAATTCGGATTGAGTTATCTTACGACAATAGATCATATGTCATTATCGAGATGTCGCCTTATGAGATCCTTGAGGGAAGATAATGTCGATCTCCTTTATGTTAGGATGAAGTTGTAGAGCGCAAGATGCTCGGACCCGCAGTAGTCCAAAGGACCAAGGATATGATAGATCTAATCAGAGGACGGCTGGTAGTAGCCCAAGATGGACATGATAAGTATGTTGATTTGACACGAAAGGATAAAGAGTATGAAATAGGGGACCTAGTAATGTTATAGGTATCCCTTGAAAAGGATTGATGAGGTTCGGAAAGAAAGGAAAGCTAAGTCTACAATTTGTTGGACCCTTGGATATATTAAGACGTTTGGGAAGTTAGCATATGAGCTAGCCCTACCCCCGAACCTGTAGCAAGTTCATAACGTGTTCCACGTATCAATGTTAAGGAAGTGTAATTCGGATGCCAGACAAATAGGGGCATATGAGCGCATAGACATGCAACTAGACGTAACCTATATGGAGCAACCAGGAAGGGTATAGAGTAAAAAGGAATGAGTGCTTAGGAGAAGGGTTATCAAACTAGTAAGAGTTTGATGGTAGAACCACAATGTGGGAAAATTTACTCGAAAGTTAGAAAGTGCAATGCTAAGAGAGTATCCCTATTCACTTTCTATCTGATTCCGGGACGGAATCCTTTTAAGGAGGGGAGACTGTAATAACCCCAATTTTTGAGAAATTTTTGAAACCCTTATGAATAGTGTTTTTGCTGAATGAGAAAACTTTTCATGCCACACTATGTAGGGGTTCTGATATGGATATTCTGAGATTTTATTAGTACTTTATATGGGATATAAGTGTATGTAAAGATCGTCAGAATCCAAATCCGAACACTTTAGTTTTTCCCGGAAATCCACAAGATACGGAGAGATTTGAGTATAAGGTAACAGGATAAAAAGGATTTAAATTAAAGGATTATATAGAGGATCATAAAAAGGAATATAATGTATTGAGAAAGGTTAAGGGAACCTAAGTAATAAGATCCCGGGTATGATCCTTCAAACGAGAAACGAGAACGAAAGTTAAGCGAACCGTATAACAGATCAGCGGTCATTAGGCAAACAATTAGAAGCTAATCAAAGGGATTAGTGGGGGATGATGTCATCCAACCAATAGAAAGAGGACAAAGGAGGGGTGATGACATCACAAAGTGATGCAAGCATGACATAAGAGGGAAGGAAATGTGGTGGAATATTAGCCACACAAAATCAAGGGTAAATGGGTAATTGACCTAAAACAAAACAAAAACAACCAACCAAAAATCAAATCAAAGCAAAACCACAAAAATCTCTCTTTCTTCTTCATCTTGCTCTCGGCCTTTTCAAGAAAAACAAGGAGGAGTTTTCAAAAACTCAAGCTACACACCTTCAAAAATTATAAGGTTTGTTTCTTTAGCTTCCATAATTCATAACTTAGTTATGCTATAAGTTTGGATCCAAGAATCCAAGGTTTACCTAGTTAATCAATTCCTAAAAGTTTAGGGTGAATAGTAACTTTCAAGAACAAATTTTTGATTCTTGATTTTATTTGTAAGGACAAGGTAGCTTAAGCATAGATCAAGGCTTCCATGGGCTTTCCAAGGATCTTTCATTGATTAAAAGCTTCAAGAAGGTATAAAACTTCAAACCCTAGCTTTACTTTTGAGTATTAGGAATGGTTTTGATTGTTATAATTCATGAGGAGCATGATCCTTGTATACTTAGAGTGTGGTTGGATTTGTAATGAGTTTGAAGTTGTAAATCTTGATTATTGGTTAATGAACTTAAGTATAGCTTTTAGTTCATGTTTGAGGGTAGTATAAAGTTCATAATATTGAGTTTTGGGGCTGTTAGGATGTGATATGGATGGACTTTGATTGTATGAAGGGATTGGGGTTGTTTGGTGATGGAATTGAATGGTATAAAATTGGGAAATCGCGTAAACATAGCCGTCGTAATGCCCGATTTACCGTAGACTGTTTTTGTTCTTAATATCAGAACCCTTGAACTCACTGCTAGATTATGACCACTGCCATGTTTAGATAGCTCATGTTACGAGCTTCGTTTTGATATGTAGTTCGTTCGATTCCGATGCACGGTTTAGGAGAAACGACCGTTTCAAGTAACGGCGTTTCGCGAACGAAACTTTTTCCCTCGCCTTACTTTGAAATGTAGGTTAAAGACCAAAAGGGTTAATTAATGTATGAAACATTTATGGTAAGTGTGTTAGGCAGTTGGTAATACACTCGCGAAGGAATCGCTTTAAAACTCGTAAAGGTTAAATTATTAAAAATGGTGGAGCCGAGGGTACCCGAGTGACTTAAGCAAATCAGTGAGCGCAAAACAAGCGTTAGAGTCTAAGTTAGTTAAAGTATAGATTTACAAGTGACTTTGGTTTAATTCCAACTTACTTGTTGCTTATAGGTTACCAGACTCGTCCCGAGCCATTCGTAACCCCCAGTCGCTCAGGCAAGTTTTCTACCCGATATACTGTTGTTGTGATGTAAATATATGTATATGCATTATCTTGTGATAGTGCATGATTGTTATTAGCAAATTTTGCGATATATTGGAGCATGCTGGTATGGTATATATGCATGTCTGTTTCGTAATCTGGTTATCTATCTGTTGATTTCAATGCTTATAGTTGCATAATACCTATGCTAGAAATAAGCAAGTAGTTGCGTATACCCTTAGTATAGGGGATAAAAGGTGAACATATTTTTAAACCGGGAGTCGATGTTCCCGAGTATATTATATATATATATATATTTATTTATATGTATATATATGGATATAGTTTTTAAAACTATTAATCGAATAAGGTTTATTCGATAACTTTAACTTTATTTTATTATTGAATATTATTTTGAATATTCATTCGAGGACTTATGACTCCTTTATATTATTTATTGAATATTACTTGGATATTCATTTGAGGATGTATGACTCCTTTATTTTATTTAATGAATATTAATTATAATATTCATTCGAGGTATTATGACTCCGCTTATTACTGGAATATATTCTTTATTTCATTAAAGAGTAAGGTGTTAATAATCAAACTTATTTTCGATTATTCAAATAAAGATAATACTTTCATATAAGTATTTCTTTGGTTATTTAATGTTTATTTCAAGTATAAGTTTTAATACTTCTACTTCAATTATTTTTATAAAGATTATTCTTTATGGGAATATTATTTAAATAATAATATTCAGTCATTTTCTAAATATTCTGGGGACTGACTTACTTCATTAAATCAGCCTTACTCCAAACACTCTTTAAAGTGTTTTCGAGTCTTCAAAATGATTTTTAAAAGTCAGAGCGGATCCCAAAACTCATTTTTATATTTAAGATCTTCCTTTTTAAAGGGGATTTAAATACTCGCTCAAAAACCTGGGGAATCCGGCTCTGTGGTGTATTTTATATTCGCAACGAGGTTGCAGATTTGGTAAATGAATTGATTACTTGCCCAACGTTCGGGAAGTAAGCCCATCTCATTGAGTCGGCATAAGCGACAGGCCGGGGTACGGTCTATATTTGTGTAAGTGGCTGGGTGGCAGTCCATCAACGCGTGAGGGGCTGGGGTACGGTCTAGCGCGAGGTCCTAATGCGGCCAGGGTGATGACCGGTGAGGAATTCATCCATCTACAGTAGAAAAGGTTACTTATTGGTATCTTTGCCTGATCAGCGAGATATCGGGTTTATGCCAAAATTCTTTTCCTTTCCAAAATTCATTGGATGTTTCAAACTCTGTTCATACTTTACATAACAGAGGTTCCAGGAAATGTTTAAGAGATATATATATGTGGATATATATATATCGGGACTAAATAAAGTATCTCGTAACTTTATTTCATTCAATAATATTTCAAAGATTGAATCTATTCAAATCTTGTCTTGTAGTCTCATCTATGTGATGAACTTTTGAAACTGATTATAACTTGAACGGTGGTAGTTCAAGTAGTATTGGGAAAGATATAAGTATCTTGGGGTATTTGGTAACCTCATCTTTTAAACTTATATCTAATTAATAATGGTCTTATGAATGACAAAGATTTTCAGAAAAACGTTGAGACAAGGTTAGATATATGAGATCACCTTGCAACGATATTTTTTTTATACAGTTATACACTGGGACTTTGTGTATATTATGCATGGAAGAGGACTTCCAAGATTTTGAAAAGTATATATGTATATATATATATATATACTGAATATTTTGCGACTTCATCGCATTAAGATATCAACTTGGTTCATTTCTTTTGACCAAGACTTTCATGAGTATTATGAGTAGGCTCATATATTGTAAATCATTATACATATTATTTTGGTGGGCTTGCTGCTCACCCTTGCTTTATTTCTTCATCACACAACAACAGTTAGGAAAGATGACCAGACTCCAGCAGACCCAGCGCAAGCGCGTGGGAAGCGTTCCGCGTCTTCCCGTTGATGTTGTAGCTGCTATAGCTGCAGAGGTAGATCTATTGTAGATCAGACCATCTACTTTTGAGAATCAATTATGTATAATTATAACTTGTGGCAGATAATGGCAATTAACTGTAAATTTATCAAGTAATCATTTTGGGTTGTAATAACTTTTAAATTGTGGATTCAAAGACTTGTACTTATTTTAAATTTCATCTCTGAGACTATAACGGGTTGTGGTGTGTGTTAGTGTGGGGTCACAGCATAAGGTTATTATTATTAATTAAGTGAAGTGATATTGTGGAAAGAAAGACCGTGACGACCCGGAACCTCGACCCCGGATCTGGGGGTGTTACACTTAATTACTGAAAAGAGTGAACAAGTTCACACAAACTCAGTAAACATTGGTTCAATGACTTAGAAACAGCTTAAGCAAAAGGTGAATGATTTACACATGAAAGACAAGAGGAAAAGGTCTAGGAAGAATAGGAATGGCAAGGTAGTTGTTAATAAGAATGGAAACTATGTAACCCCTTCTAATACACCTAGAAAGACCTATTCAAACTGTGGTAACATTAATCATCTTGCAAATTCTTGCAGGAAGAATAAAGAGATAAAAGTTATTCCTTCTAAATTAGAGTTTAGGAATATAACATCTAGATATAAACCACATAACCTTTGTTTTCATTGTGGAAGTGTTTGGCATTCTATTTATACATGTAAAGAGTATCACAGTTTGTATTATGATTTTTATAAACTGAAACCCTCTTTAATTAAAGAAAAATATATTTCTGTATGTATAAATACTGATAGTAAGAATGTTAACATAAACTCTGATATGAAGTCTTCTGCTGCATATGTTAACAAACTTAAAAAGGCCAAATGATCCAAGCAAGTCTGGGTCCTTAAAAACACTAATTGATTCAAATTACTGATTGCAAGGTGACATGAGGAATGCTCTAGTCTTGGATAGTGGATGCTCAAGACATATGACTGGTTATAAATCCCTGTTATCAGAATTTGAGGAGAAGGCTGGCCCAACTGTTTCTTATGGAGATGGCAAATTAGGAAAAATCATGGGATATGGAAAAATTAAAGTTGGAAATGTCATCATTGAAAATTTAGCTCTGGTTGAAGGACTCAAGCATAATCTGATCAGTTTAAATCAAATCTGTGATAGAGATTACCATGTCAATTTTTATAAGGAGCATTGTGAAATTATCAGTAAGTCTGATTGCAACATCACATTGACTAGCGTGTGTTAGGAATATGTTGTATACTTGATGATAACTTGAATAAAACACTTAGTAGATTTTAATTAAGTGTATTTATAGCTTTCAACGGATGATCATTTTCAACATCCATTGAAAGAGTAGCTTATGTAACAATAAGTTTAGTAGCACATTCCTGCAAATTCAAATGGCTTAATGTAACATATGTTGTAGAATGTATAGGACATGTTAAATATTAGATTGATATGCAAGATAGGTTGGTTAATTGTAAATATCAGATGCCTTGTAATCTTGCATAAATGAAATGGAGTTAACTGCCAAAAAATAGTCTCAGCGGATGTTTTATAAAGCTTTGAACGGATGATCAACTAAAGCTTCAACGAATGATTCATAGTCTCAACAAATGATCAGCCAAAGTTTCAACAGATGATCAACCATAGTTTCAACGAATGATTCAGTGAAGCTTCAACGGATGTTCAAATTCAAAAGAGCAGTTGATAGTGACTTTACAGTCACATGTATTGGATGTATGCAAATGGAATGTGGCAGCCTATTTGCAGGGTTTAGAGAACAAAGAAGCATTTCCATTTCCATGCTAAACAGAAGATATTCAAAGATGCTGGATTGTGAAATGAAGTAGCATGAAATTAGACTTGTAATGTTTTGTCTTATTTACTTGTCTTTTTATCATGTAACTTGATAATATATATACCAAGAGTAGCAAGTTGAATAGAAACTAAGTAAGTGAGCAATTTTCCAGAGAAATAGATAAGGCAAAATCTGTAAAGAATTTCTCTGTAGTTGTTGTTCAATTTGTAAGCAGCTGTGTACAATTTTGTAATACAGAGTTCTCTACATAATATATATCTTTGGTGGAAAAGTTAAATCCACCAGAAAGTTTTTAAGTACTTTTATTGAAATGCTTTGTGTTTGATTTCTAATCTACTTTCATTCCGCACCATTGCAAGATCAAACACAGATATCTATTTGTAAAAGAACATTTTCTTAAAACCAAAAAGAAGCCAGAACTCCAATGAACCCCCCGCTTCTCTAATTCTTGTTTAGATTGTTTGGGAATAACAATTGGTATTAGAGCAAGCTCTTGAAGAATAAATAGTTTAAAAATCACAACAACAAACAAGATGAGCAAAAAGGATGTTGGAGTAAAGATTCCATTTCTAGACAAAGACAACTATCGCCATTGGAAGGTGAAGATGCATTTGCATCTCCTATCTCAAGATGAAGCTTATGTGGACTGTATTGAGAAAGGTCCACATATCCCTATGAGAGCTGCTACAGGAAATGAAGCATATATCCCAAAACCCAGAGCAGAATGGTCTGATCCAGACATTGAACAATTTAGAAAGGATAAAAAGGCCATGAACATTTTGTTTAATGGTGTTGATGGTGACATGTTTGAAAACATCATAAACTGCAAAACGGCAAAGGATGTCTGGGAAACTATTCAAGTAATATGTGATGGAACTGAGCAGGTAAGGAAAAACAAAACACAACTCTTAATTCAACAATATGAGCATTTTCATAGTGAATAAAGTGAGTCACTCACTGACATATTTAGTAGATTTCAAAAGCTACTAAATGCTCTAAAGTTGCATGGAAGATTCTATCAAACAAAGGACTCAAACCTCAAATTTCTTAGATCTCTACCAAAGGATTGAAAACCCATGACAATCTCTCTAAAAAACTCACAAGACTACAAGAAATTTACCTTGGATAGACTATATGGAATTCTAAAGCCCTATGAGCATGAAATAGAGCAAGATGAGAAAATGGAGAAAGGAAGAAAGAAGGGAGGGTCCATTGCATTAGTTGCTGAGCAAGAAAAGGAGAAGGAGACAAAGATTAAAGCTGTTGAATCTGCACCAAACTCTAGAGTTTGTAAAGGCAAAGGAAAAGGGCTAGTAGCTGAACATGAAGACCAACTTAGTCAAGATGACATGGATGACATAGATGAGCATCTTGCTTTTCTGTCGAGGAGGTTTTCCAAGCTCAAATTCAAAAGGAATTTTGGAGCAGCCAAGCCCAACAAAAACATGGTTGATAAGTCTAAATTCAAATATTTCAAGTATGGCTTGGCTGGTCATTTTTCTAGTGAATGTAGAAAGTATGATTCTGGTAAAAAGAAGTTTGAGGCTGTTAATTACAAACAGAAATATTTTGAGTTGCTCAAACAAAAGGAAAGGGCTTTCATCACACAAGAAAATGACTGGACTGCTGATGGATTAGAAGATGATGAAGATACAAGCTATGTCAATCTAGCACTTATGGCCAAATCATATGCAATAGAGGTCAGTTCATCAAGTAATCAGGTAATCACCACTAATCTATCACAGTTATCTAAAGTTGAATGTAATGATGCCATAAATGACATGTCTACTGAATTATTCCATCTGCGTGTTACACTCAAGTCTCTCACTAAAGAAAACACTAATCTTAAAGAGAATAATCTATTTTTAAGTGAAAGAAATACTGTGTTGGAAACTTAATTTGTTGAGTTTGAAAAACTGAAAATAGAATGCAAGTTTGCTAAAGATGAATTGATTGAATCCCTTAAGAAAGAGGATATTTTAAGAAAGTAGCTTGAACGTGAACATGAAGTAATTAAGGCATGTAAATCATCTAGAGATGTCCATGCTCAAATTACTAAGGTTCAAGGTATAGAATCCTTCTGTGATGCAGCCTGGAAAAAGAACAAGGAGAAGCTTGATTCCAATTTGGTTGAAGGACTTTCAACGGATGTGGATTCGACGGATGATGGAAATTATCCGTCAAATAATCAAAAGAATTATCCGTCGAAAGAAAATGAACCACATCCGTTGAGTATCAGTAAACTAGTTAGCAAAGCTAAACTAGCTAAGCTAAATGAAAAATATGGATCAGTTTCTAAGAACTTTATTCCATGAGAAACAAGTCAAGTGAAACAAAACAAGAGAGTCAATATAAGGCATCTGTCTATTAAGCAATTAAATGACAGATTGGAGAAAATTGAAGTGAGAGCAGAATCTAAAAGGAAAAATAATAGAAACGGGAAAGTAGGGATTAACAAACACAACAACTACACACCTGATAAATATGCACCAAGAAAAGTCTGTGCTAAGTGTGGTAGTGTTAATCATTTGTCTGTTAATTGCAAACTTGCTATGCCTGCTTCCATGTCTGCACCTCCTTCATTTACCAGTATGCCTACCATGCATGTGAATGTTATGCCTGCACATAATTTGAATGCACAGTTTGCTAATATGCCATTTGCATAAAATTCTTACTATGCTTCATTTAGTATGCCATAAATGCCATTTAGCATGCCATACTGGAATAACATGTTTTCACAAAATATGCCTTTCCATGTTAATCAACCTGTGCATGATAATTTTGCTATGATGAATGGTTTTAAAGGCTCTACTCAATTGACAAAGGATGAAATTCAAGTGCCTAAGTCAAATGAGGACAGATCTAAGAAACCTAAGAAAAGGCTAACAAAACAGGACCCAAAAAAACTTGGGTACCAAAATCAACTTGATTTGACTTTGTTGTGTGCAGGGAAACAGAAAGAATCTTTGGTATTTGGATAGTGGGTGCTCAAGGCACATGACTGGAGATTCTACCTTGCTCACTGAGTTCAAGGAAAGAGCTGGCCCAAGTATCACTTTTGGAGATGAAAACAAGGGTTGTACTGTGGGATATGGCTTGATTTCAAAAGACAATGTCATCATTAAGGAAGTTGCTCTAGTGGATGGACTCAAACACAATTTATTGAGTATCATCCATCTTTGTGATAGGGGCAACTTAGTGATATTTAATACTGAAGCCTGTGTTGTGACCAACAAGAAAAGCAACAAAGTGGTTCTTACTGTAGTAAGAAAAGGAAATATGTACCTAGATGACTTCAACTCATCTAGTGCAGAATCTTTCACTTGTCTGTTCAGTAAGGCAAGTCAATATGAAAGTTGGCTGTGGCACAAGAAGCTGTCCCACCTTAACTTCAAGACTATGAATGAGCTAGTCAGGAAAGATTTGGTAAGAGGAATTCCAAAGGTGGAATTTTCCAAGGATGGTTTGTGTGATGCCTGTCAGAAGGGAAAACAAATTAAGGCATCATTCAGAAAGAAGCTTGATTAAACAATTGAAGAACCTCTATAACTATTACACATGGACTTATTTGGACCAGTCAATGTATTATCTATCTCAAGTAAAGATAATGACTAGTAATTGTGGATGATTTCTCAAAGTTCTCTTGGACATATTTCCTAAAGTCTAAAGATGAAGCTAGTGAAATCATCATCAATCACATAAGATAAGTCAACAATCATCCTGATTTCAAAGTAGAAAGAATCAGGAGTGATAGTGGAACTGAGTTCAAGAACTACGTGATGAGTTTATTTTGTGAAGAGAGTGGGATCATGTATGAGTTTTCAGCAGTAAGGACCCACAACAAAATGGAGTGGTGGAAAGGAAAAATAGATCTCTTATTGAAGCTACAAGAACACTGATTGAAGAATCAAAATTACCAACATATTTCTGGGTAGAGGCTGTAAATACTACATGCTACACTCAGAATATCTCTTTGGTTAATCAAGCAAAATGCATGACACCCTACCAATTGTTCAAGAACAGAAATCCAACATTAAACTTTCTTCTTGTCTTTGGTTGTAAATACTTTATCTTAAGGAATCAAACTGACCAACATGGAAAGTTTGATGTCAAAGCTGATGCAGGAATTTTTGTTGGATATGCAGTTGGAAAAGCATATAGAGTCTACAATCTCAGAACCAACATTGTTATGGAATATATACATGTTGTGTTTGATGATAAAAAGATTGAAGGACTATAAGATGAAGATTTCCATGAAAGCCTCAAATTTGATAATGTTAAGATGATTAGTGATGATAGTGATGATGAAAGTGATCAAGAACCAATGTCTAAGGATAATTCAGAAAAATATAAACTAATGAAGAACACAATTCAACATCCATCGAAAGACTAAGTGTATCATCCGTTGAAAGACAATCTGCATCATTCGTCGAGAGGCAAAGAGCAACATCCGTTGATCCATCAATATAATTTAGAAATCAAGTTAGATCACAATCATAAAGAACTTCAATTTCTAGTCAAAGATCCATAAACTCAGGGGGAGTTTCTGACAATCAAAACTCTGTCACACATCAAGACACCAATGAGGCCTCTTCATCTAGAGCTAATCTACCTCAACAGAGAAGATGGACTAAAGATCACCCATTTGAACTGATTATTGGTGATGCATCCTCAAGAGTGAAAATAAGGAAAGCAACTCAAGAGGATGTCTATATAGCAGCTTTATGTCTCAGGAAGAACCTAAAAAGGTAGAAGAAGCTCTGCTGGATCATGATTGGGTTTTAGCAATACATAAAAGAGCTAAACCAATTTGAAAGAAATAAATTTTGGAAGCTGGTACCCAAGCCTAAAGGAAAGAACTCTATTGACACCAAGTTGGTATTCAGTAACAAGATGGATGAAAATGGAAAAGTAATCAGGAACAAAGCTAGATTGGTTGCTAAGGGCTATTATCAACAAGATTGGATTGATTTTGATGAAACCTTTGCTCCTGTTGCAAGACTTGAAGCCATCATAATTTTCATAGCCTATGCAACCCATGTCAATTTCAAGGTCTATCAAATGGATGTCAAAAGTGACTTTCTAAATAGGGATTTGAAGGAGGAAGTCTATGTCAGTTAGCCTCCTGGTTTTGAAGATCCAAATTTTCCAGAATATGTCTCCTATCTTTTGAAAGCACTTTATGGATTAAGCAAACACCTAGAACCTAGTATGATACTTTGTCAAAGTTTCTCTTAGAAAATCACTTCACTAGAGGTACCGTTGACAAAACTTTATTCTTTAGAAATGTTAATGCTCTAACATACTTGTTTAAATTTATGTAGATGATATTATATTTGGCTCTACAGATGAAAAAGTTTACCAAATTAATGCAAAGTAAATATGAAATGAGCATGATGGGAGAACTAACATACTTTCCTTTTTTACAAGTTAAGAAAGTTAGTGATGGAATATTCATTAGTCAAACCAAATATAATAATGATCTTTTGAAAAAGTTTGACTAAATGGATTGCACATATGCAAAAACTCCCATGGCCACTGCAACTAAACTTAAATTAAACACTACTGAAAAGTCTGTGGATGTTTCAAGCTATAGAGGCATGGTTGGCTCACTTCTATATTTAACAGTCAGTAGGCCAGATATAATGTTTGCTACATATATTTGTGCTAGATTTCAAGTTGATCCTAGAGAGTCTCATTTAGTAGCTATTAAGAGAATTTTCAGATATCTCAAAGGAACACCAAAACTTGGCATTTGGTATCCTAGAGATTCTGGTTTTGTTCTAACTGGTAATTCAGATGCAGATTATGCAGGGTGTAAAATTGACAGAAAAAGTACTACATGAACATGTCAATTTCTAGGAAACAAGCTAGTATCATGGTTCAGTAAGAAGTAAAATTCAGTCTCTACTTCTACAGCTGAGGCTGAATATATTGCTGCAGGTAATTGTTGTGCACAAATTTTATGGATGAAAAATCAACTATTGGACTATGGTCTACAGGTGAATAAGATTCCTATTTTCTGTGACAACACAAGTGTAATTGCAATTACTGAAAATCCAGTACAGCATTCAAGGACCAAGCACATTGACATTAAGTATCATTTTATTAGAGAGCATGTTATGAATGGTACTGTGGAACTTCATTTTGTTCCAAGTGAGAAATAACTTGCAGACATCTTTTACCAAGCCACTTGATGAATCCACCTTCTCTAGGTTGATAAGTGAGCTAGGTATGCTTAATTACTCTTAATCTATTTTTGATGTCTAAGCAAATTGAAATGCAGCCAGAGTAAAAGTTGATATTTCCTTCTAAGATAAAATTTTGACTAAGTCAGAATTTTTATCTCGACGGATGTTCATTATCCGCTAAAAATGAACATCCATTGAATTTTATCTTCCGTTGAAATATCAATTATTACTCTGGGTAATTTAATCATCATCCGTCGAATTGCACTCAATCTTAGCTGTTAATTTTGAGCATTATCCGTCGAATTTACGTACAGTCTGTATGTATATTTCAACGGATAATCTTAGAATTGTGATAGCTTTTCTTATTTTTAAATGGCTATTTTGGGTTAATTTGATTGGTCACTTTATTTTACTTTTTACTTTTTGACAATTTATTTCCGAGAAAGTATAAAAGCTAATTACATTTATATTCTTTGTTTTTGTCTTTCTCAAAGTAATTTCTCTAACTTCTTCTTCCCAAAAGAAAAAAATCTCTTTCTGAAACTAATCACAATCACAGCAATGGCACCCGTAGTCAAAATTATGTCCTCAACTGGGTTTGTTTATGAAAAGAACAACTTTGTGGCTTTGGTGAACAAGCAAATTCCGACATCTGAAGACTATCACAAGATGATGGACTTCATAATGAACTGCAAATTAAGCTATGCCATGCTCGAGTCCCCAACCATTTACTGTGAGGTTGTTGAGGAAATTTGGACTACAACTATGTTCAAATCAAAGGACAAGATTATTACCTTCACTCTCAAAGGTAATGAACACTGTGTTAACTGTGATGCAATTGAAAAGTGTTTTAAATTGCCTAAAAATAACACACTTGCTCCACAAACAGACACTAATATGAGTAACATGCTAGTTTCTATGGGTTATGCTCTTGATGCCACTAAACTAGGTGATGTTAGGAGACTAGGTCTTACAAAAGAATGGAGTTTTCTGTGTGATTCATTTATCAAAGTGTTTTTTGGCAAAATAAGTAATTTTGATGTTGTATCTTACTCACTTGTTCACATGCTTTATATGCTTCTAAGTGATAAGTACATCAATTTTAGCACTTATGACATTTATGAGATAGGGAGTAAATTATGGGATATTAAGAAGAGGTCTAAGAACATCTAATATGCTAGATTTTTTATGATGCTAGCTAATTTTGTTTCTAAAAATCTCACCATTTAGAACCCAACAAACAACTTAGCTTGTTGGGTCCAAGAGAGGAGAATTATTGCTGACTTGAATAGGGCAAATCATCACAAGGAAATTGCTCTTGTGTACATGCCTATCATGGAACAACCTTAGATAAGTGAGGTAAATGTTTCTGTCCCTACTACTTCTCAACCACCTATTTATTTGCAAACAACTGTGACAATGGCATCTGTGATAATGACCAAACAGATGCCTACCCAAGCCACAAAACTAAAAGTTTCTAAATCTAAATCAAAGAAAGCCCCCTCTAGTGTCTCTCGAAAGAAACTAGTTGAAAAATACACTAAAAACCAAGAGAGGAGTGTGAAGGGAAGGGAGACTGGAGAGGGACAGGGTGAACATTTAAGAAGCCCTAAGAATAAGGATGGAGAGTTGAGTTCATCTCAGCCTAGCCACACTACAGTTTCTCAACAAACTGTAGTGCTTAATAAGGACATTAGCGCATTGCTAGTTGCATCCTCCCAAAAAGATGTGACTATTGAACAAAGCTCTCAGCCAAGAGCACATGTCAAAAGGGTTAGAGACATAAGCTCACCCTAAACTTATGCCAAAAAGAAGAAATCTAGGACACTTGGGGATACACAGGGTGCACATACTGTGCAAACTGCAGTCACAGACTCAGTTACTGCACCTTCTCAAATTCAGCTTGATGTGGCTCCTGTAAATGTGGAGTCACAACCAAAATCTTTAATAATATAAGTTCCTCACACACAAAACTCACCCACCAATTTTCTGGATGTGGACATGATCCATTCACCAATTCTTGATTCTCCATCTTTAACTCTAATGGAGAAGCCAAAATCTACAGCAAGTGAGCATCATCTGTTAGATGATTTGTTGGCTCACTTGCCATTTCTTTCCGATTCTACTGAGATTACTGTGCATAATCTCAAATCAATCACCACAGATTTTACAGTAGTATCAACTCCAAACTCAATCATTTCTACTATCTCGACGGATATTGTTCATCTGTCGACTAGTGATTGTATCTCGACGGATGTGCTAACAACGGTCATCCGTTGACTCTTCCAACTACTACTTCGATGGATGTTTCTCATCCATTGAATATCACTGCACAACTTTAAATTTCAACAAATGTTACAAGTGCAGATGATTTAGTGGTTGTACAATCACTTTTAAGATTGAGGGAAGGGAATGAAAAGAGTGAGAGGTTGAGTTGCTCTCAGGCAAAAGGAGAGGAAAAGAGTCACAATCTGCAAGCTATTTCTTCCAGCTTGGCAAAAGTGAGTGAGTGAAGTCCCAACTTAGCAGGTGAAGGTGAGGGTGTGAGGGTGGAAAGCTAGGAGCCCTTGATGGAAAAAGAGAGAGAAAATGAGAGAAAAGCAGGTACATAAGAATAAAAAGAGCCCACTGTAAGTGAGTTAATGAATGTCAATGAGGCTGAAAAGAAATAGCTAATTCAACAAGAATATCAAGTTGTCTTAGACTATGTTTCTTATGAAGCTGAGGCATTTACTCACCATATTTCAGCATATCAAGTTTTGGATGAACAGGACAATGTGGCTGCTAAAAGAATGCTCAATTTGGTGCACACCACTGCTTCTATGCAAAGGGCCAAGGATGCCATCACAGTCATGCCACCCAAGGCTAGTGATGATGTTGATTATCCATCTGGTGGGTCTGAAGATATATTTGGGGATGAAGATGATGATGAATGAGAGTTCATGAATATAGGGGAGAAGTAAGCCCTAGCTCAAGGTCAAACACTCCATCATGGGTGTTTTCCAAAGAATGTGATGAACATCATTTCAAATCCACTCTCGTTCAAATCATTCAACAAACTCAGACAACTCTTCAAGCTACAACCAATGCCAACACCAAGAGATTTCTTTAAGCACATCTCAACTCTCTTCAACTACACCAAATCGAATCTCTCCAACACAATATGGATGTCACTGCAAATAAAACAGACATTGATCAAGTCAAAAAGGACATTGCTGAAAGACTAGATGCTAAGTTTCCTGACACAACAATGCTAGATATCACCAGAAAACTCAGGAAACACTCTCATCTAGAAAGAAAAGTGAACTCCTTAGACACAAGGCTCCAAAACCTTGAAACATTAATCACTGAAATCCATCTCCATCAAACTCAACAAATTCAATTACTTCAAAAACTGGTGGTTGCACAAACTTCATCCTCCACTTAACTTGTTGCTAACAAAAGGGGGAGAAAGACTCAATTGTTCTAGTTAGGCAAGGAGAGCTAACAAGTGAGGGGGAGAAAGTGCTAGACATACAAATCAGCAAGGTGATTGTTCCAACAATTACTTTCACAAAGCCACCAGCCTTGGACAATATTGATCTAATCAAATTAGCAGCTGCCAAGTTGGAGTCAAATAAAAAATTCAAACAACTAGATGTAGCAGCAGTTGAGCAAGAGCTAGATGCACAATGGAAGAAGCTTGGTGAAAACATCAAGGAAAAATTTGGTCAAATTAAGAAGCAAGAAAAGGTCTTTTGTTACTGCTCCAAATTAATACAAATCTCAGCAAATGAAATGAGCCTAGGGAATATGGAAAGGGGTCAACCCTCATCAATCAAGTCTCCAAAGGCCAGTGTGATTTTTCAACCAAAAAGGAATTATCCAAAGAATTCAAACAAAAATCCACTGGACCTATCTTATGAAACCGCTAGGCCAGATGAAAAGAAGTTGCTTGCAAGGTCTATTGCTTTATCTAAAGATCCTAGAGACATAGTGTCAAAGAACAGAATTGCTAAAATCTACAGGAATAATAAACTTATTTGTGTGGTGGTTGGACATCCACAATTTGCAGAAGCCAAGAAAGAAGAGAAGGTGAGGCTCAAACAACAACAAAACCAAGCTGCTTTAAAAGCCAAGAAGCCTGCAACCACAAAAGATACATTGCCTGCTGTGACAATTGAAACTGTGAATGAAGAAAAGCAAGAAAAACCAAAACAGACAAAAAGGAAGTTTAGATACAAAATTCATGCAAAGAGGAAGATAAACTTTAATGAAGATACGGAAGAATACATGCCAATCCAATCTACAACTTCAAGCCAAACAGCCATACCTACTGTGAAGGAGGCTGAATTCAAGGTTGATCTCAACATCACCTTTCATGGTGATCCCGTTGTTCCTAAAGATGAATCCATAGATTGGGACAGCTTGCCCCTTCCTGATCTAAACCTTCCAATCATTAACAAACCAAGAAAGAAAAAGGAAAGAGAAGTCAAAATAGTCAAGCCTACCAAACTTCAATCCAAGTCTTTGGTCAAACCCAAGCCTGCTATCAACAAAGGAGATCAACTCTACATATCTGACATCAAGGAATTTTCTGACATGAATCTCTATCTGGATGAGCTGGAAGAAGTTAGATCTATTGATGCCTACAGGCATCTTCCAGAGAGATTAGTCTTCAGGTATAAGGCTGGGAGAGAAATAACATGGCCCCTTCACAAGATTCTCAATGAAGGTCATTCAACTTTGGTGGTTGTCTTCTCCTCAATCAAGAAAAACTTTGGATTCAATATAGTTGCCAAGAAAATGGTGTTAAACAAGATTGAGGATATAAGGAATAGCTGGAGAGGGCCAAATGTACTCCCAAGGGTATTGACAATTCCCTTTACTGGAAATAGGGTGCATTTGAGGCTATTCTGGATTTGGAGTTCAAGGATGAGAAAAATATCAGAAGATTCTTCAGATTGGAAGATCATCTAAAGATTGCAAGAAATGAGACTCTCAGAGAGATGCAAGAAAAGCTTGATCAGATAAATGAGGATGAATCAGAATTCTATAGGCAACTCCAAAATCAAATTGAGGAAAACAATGTGAAGCTGGGAAAGAAGACAAGGAAATCAAGGAAATGATTTAAATTTGCTCAGTCTAGAGGAGCACCTTGGACATGAACTGTAAGACTCTCTATAAATCTTTCTTTGTGAGAATTTTCAATAAACTGTAGCACTTGTACATTTTATCTACTTTATTTCATTCTATATTCATAGAGTGTTTTGTTATCATCAAGTTTCTCTTAATTTATGGCTACAAGTTCAGTAGACATAAATTGGGGGAGATTGTTAGGAATATGTTGTGTACTTGATGATAACTTGAACAAAATATTTAGTAGATTTTAATTAAGTGTATTTTTAGCTTTCAACGGATGATCATTTTCAAAATAGTAGCTTATGTAATAATAAGTTTAGTAGCACATTCCTGCATATTCAAATGGCTTAATGTAACAGATGCTGTAGAATATATAGGACATCTTAACTACTAGATTGATATGCAAGATAGGTTGGTTAATTGTAAATATCAGATGCCTTGTAATATTGCATAAATGAAATGGAGTTAACTGCCAAGAAAATAGTATCAACATATGTTTCATAAAGCTTTCAACGGATGATCAACTAAAGCTTCAACGGATGATTCACATAGTCTCAACGGATGATCAGCCAAAGTTTCAACGGATGATCAACCATAGTTTCAACGGATGATTCAGTGAAGCTTCAACGGATGTTCAAATTCAAAAGAGCAGTTGATAGTGACTTGACAGTCACATGCGTTGGATGTATGAAAATGGAATGTGGCATCCTATTTGCAGGGTTTAGAGAATAAAGAAGCATTTCCATTTCCATGCTAGACAGAAGATATTCAAAGATGCTGGATTGTGAAATGAATTTGCATGAAATTATACTTGTAATGTTTTGTCTTATTTACTTGTCTTTTTATAATGTAACTTGGTAATATATAAACTAAGAGTAGCAAGTTGAATATAAACTAAGTAAGTGAGCAATTTTCCAGAGAAAGAGATAAGGCAAAATCTGTAAAGAATTTCTCTGTAGTTGTTGTTTAATTTGTAAGAAGCTGTGTACATTTTTGTAACATAGAGTTCTCTATATAATATATATCTTTGGTGGAAAAGTTAAATCCACCAGAAAGTTTTTAAATACTTGTATTTAAATGCTTTGTGTTTTGATTTCTAATCTACTTTCATTCCGCACCATTGCAAGATCAAACACAGATATCTATTTGTAGAAGAACATTTTCTTAAAACCAAAAAGAAGGCATAATTCATTCAACCCCCTTCTGTAATTCTTGTTTAGATTGTTTGGGAATAACAGCGTGAGACATGGTAGTTTGTATGAAGCCAGGGTCTTCACAAGAACTGATAACACAGAAGTTTGTCTACTTAGTAGAGCATTTATGGAAGAGAGTTGCATAAAAGACTTTCTCACCTCAACTTCAACAACATCAATGAACTTGTGAGGAAAATTCTTGTAAGAGGATTTCCCAATGCAGTATTTGTTAGGGTTTATACTGAAATATTCGTTTGAAGTATATAGTTTAATAATAAATTATTTGAGAATCTTGAATGCATGTTTTCACATAGTCTATACATTATATATTGTAGACAATCTAGTATCAAATGGGATAACAGAAGATTAGATTGTCAAACTCCTTATATAATATAATAAAGGTTCACAGTCTAAGTGGTATTAGACAAACCACTGGAACGACTGAAGTATTATTTAGAAATAGTTTATCTTGACTATTGAATAATACTTGTATACTTTGTGTATATTGAACGGGATCAAAATAGTATAATAATTGTTACTTTTATTCTGACAATAAAGAAGAACTAAGATTCTATGATATTATTATTGCTTAGGTTCTTAATCCAGATGTAGTAATTGACACTTGTATTTAATGCATATGCCTTGATTCATACATTAAGTAATTTATTTTAAATTACGAATTTATGTATTGGGCAATGACATTATATATAGAGTGGGATATTAACTATAAAAGGAAACCGTGTCCGAATAATATATTCGGGTGATGATGTCCTCTTGAAAGCACATAAAGATAATTATGCTTTAGTCCTGCATGCAGATTTGTTCTTGCATAATTATAAGGTTGAGTGGATGATCAAGGATAAAAGATATTGATTAAATTAATTGTCAGAAATTAATTTAATTAATGGACATGCGATATCTTAAACATGGGGAATTTATAAGCAATAAATATGGGAGCCGAATTAAATAATTAATTTACGGAATTAGGAAAGGTAGAGCAAATATTAATTCTTTAGTGGATTGAATTAATATTTAATGACATTGGGCTTGGCCCGGAATATCATTAGAAGGCCTGACCTAATGGTCCATGATCCCTACTGTAGCCTATAAATATTCTCATTCGCCTAAAGCTAGGGTTAATACACAAAAAACGAAATCACATCCTAAGGGTTTGAGAGAGGTATCCATTTTTCTCAAGGAGCCAGCTAGGATTTTGGAATTTCGGAGCTTTGGGAGAGGTACACCTTGGGAGATCGAAGCCCACACTTCGTCCAAGGAGAATCAGGGAATACAGTAGAAGACATGGATTTAAATCGCTTGCACCGTAGCGATTAAGGTTAATGTTCTATTCGTACTCTTATAATTAATATCATAAAACGTAGGGCCAAGATTTGATAGATCCAGCAGTATTTACTCCTGATGGCTTATGTGATTCATGCCAAAAAGTCAAGCAAATGAAGACATCTTTCAAGAGTAAAAATGAATCTTCAATTCTTGAACCATATCATCTACTTCATGTTGATCTCTTTGGTCCAGTAAATGGTATGTCTATTGCCAGGAAGAGGTATGCACTTGTGATTGTTGATGAATTTACAAGATACACATGGGTGTATTTTCTGCATACCAAGGATGAATCTCCATCCATTCTTCTTGATCATGTGAGGGAGCTGGAGAAAGGATCAACATACAAAGTGAAGATCATTAGAAGTGATAATGGAACTTAATTCAAGAATAGCTCTATGGAAGAGTTTTGCAAACTCAAGGGGATAAAACAAGATTTTTCTGCTCCTAGAACTCCACAACAAAATGGAGTTGTTGAAAGAAAGAATAGAACTCTGATAGAAGCTGCAAGAACCATGCTTAAAGAAGCAAGACTTCCTACCTACTTCTGGGCCGAGGCTGTACAGACTGCTTGCTTTACACATTGATCAACAAGCATGGAAATACACCATTTGAGATGGTGAAAGGGAAGAAGCCAAATTTGAAATACTTTCATATATTTGGTTGTAAGTGTTTTATTCTCCAAACTCATCCAGAGCAGCTTAACAAGTTTGACCTAAAAGCTGATGAAGGAATATTTGTAGGATATCCGTTGACTACAAAAGCCTTCAGAGTTTACAATCTGAGAACAAGAATAATCATGGAGTCTATACATGTATCTTTTGATGACAAGAAGATAACAGGTCTAGAAGATGTAGATGACCATGACAAGTTGAGATTTGAAAATGAAGTACCTTATGCTGAACTTTTAAATCATGACTCTGATACAGTAAGTCCTGATATCACTCAAAGCTCTGAGATTCCACAAGAGAGTGGAAATTCTTCTGACACTGAAGCATATGTTTAGGGGGAGCAACATGACTCAAATCCATAGACTACTGCAAGTGATACATCTCAAGAAAATTCAGTAGAAAGATCATCAGAATCATCTTCCTCAAACTTTGGTGAGTCAAATACTGATATAATGGGAACACTGATTCAGGGGGAGCGTCAGGAAACAATAGTGGTACTGCTCAAACAAATAACAAAGAATTCATGGATTAAGGGGGAGATCCTTCATCAAGGAGTCAACTTCCATCAGCAAGAAAATGGTCTAAGTCACACACACCTGACTTGATCATTGGAAACCCTGACAGTGGTGTAATGACAAGAAAAACCACTCAGAATGAATGTCTCTACCATTCCTTTCTATCTCAAAATGAACCTAAGACGGTTGAAAAAGCTCTACAAGATGATGATTGGGTCACAGAAATGCAAGAAGAGCTCAATGAATTTGAAAGGAACAAAGTCTGGACTCTTGTGCCGAGACCAAAGAACAAATCAGTAGTTGGCACAAAGTGGGTGTTCAGAAACAAAACTGACAGTGAGGGCATTTTTACAAGGAACAAAGCAAGACTGGTTGCAAAAGGTTACTCACAACAAGAAGGCATTGATTATGATGAAAATTTTCTCCAGTTGCAAGGCTAGAGGAAATAAGGATTTTCTTGCCTATGTTGCTCACAAGAAGTTCAAGGTGTTCCAAATGGATGTAAAGAGTGCATTCTGAAATGGAGAACTTGAAGAGAAAGTTTATGTTGAACAGCCTCCAGGGTTCATTGATCTAAAGTATACAGATCATGTCTACTTACTGGATAAAGCACTCTATGGATTGAAGCAAGCTCCAAGGTCCTGGTATGAAACACTTGCTCTATTTCTTCTAGAGAGCGGTTTCACAAGAGGTACAATTGATAAAACTCTCTTTTATAAATACCATGGTAAGGACTTGTTATTAATACAAGTATATGTTGATGATATCATTTTTAGATCTACTAATGATAAACTTTGTAACAGATTAGCAAAGCTAATGCAGTCCAGGTATCAAATGAGTATGATGGGAGAGTTGAGTTACTTTTTGGGGTTACAAGTCAGACAGACCAATGAAGGGATCTTCATAAATCAAGCCAAATACACCAGGAACTTACTCAAAAGATTTGGAATGTAGGACTGCTCAACTGCATCAAATCCTATGGCCACTGCAACCAAGTTAGATTTAAATACTGGTTCCTCAGTAGATATAACTAACTACAGAGGTATGATTGGATCACTCCTATATCTGACTGCTAGTAGACCTGATATCATGTATGCTACCTGTCTCTGTGAAAGGTTCCAATCTGACCCTAGAGAACCTCATCTATTAGCTGTAAAGAGAATCTTCAAGTATCTCAAAGGCACTATAAATCTGGGATTATGGTATCCTAGAGATTCAGACTTTAAGCTAATTGGATATTCAGATGCTGATTTTGCAGGATGCAAAATAGACAGGAAAAGTACTTCTAGAAGCTGCCAATTTCTTGGAGGCAGATTAGTTTCTTGGTACAGTAAGAAACAAAAGTCAATTTCCACCTCAACTGTAGAAGCAAAATACATTGCTGCAGGAAATTGTTGTGCTCATATTCTATGGATGAAGAATCAGCTGCTGGATTATGGGTTAGACTATTCTTCTATTCCTATATATTGTGATAATTAAAGTGGTATTACAATGACAGGAAATCCAGTGCAGCATTCAATGACTAAGCACATAAGTATCAGATATCATTTCATAAGGGAACATGTGGAAGCTGGTACAGTGGAATTGATCTTTGTTCCAACAGATCAGCAAGTAGCAGATATATTCACCAAGCCTCTCTGTGAAGCCACATTCACAAGACTGGTGAATGAATTGGGAATGATTTCAGGGCAATTCTCAAACTCTGATAATTAAGTCTGCTGATATGTTTTGAAGCATGGTGTCTTATTATTTGTCAGTACTTTTTAGATACTATTTTTTATGCTAAATGCTTGATACCATGATAACATGCAAACTGTGCTAAATGATCTTATGTGAAATTGCATGTTGAACTACCGATTGTGCTTATAAACTCTATTGTTAGTTAAACTCGTTTTGACTAATGGTTTAAGTCAGTAGTTAATAAATCCTGATAGAAGTGATTACTTGTTGTTAATGGTCAAACTTTGATTGACTATTTTTAATAAGGATAATGCTTAAATCAACATTGTAATTACAAGGTTGAAGTTGGCCTCAGATGGAAATTTTTCATGGTTACAAATATTTACTGTTGAGTAAGTTTTAGGAACATGTTCGTTTAATGCTTCATCTTATTATCGTGAACTGTGCATATAGTAACCCACGTTTACCTGATTACTTTTTAATTCAATTGTATGTTGGCACATGTCCTATTAAACTGAACGTGACTGAATTAGTGGAGAAAAATATTGTATAAAATTAGTTTTTGATTCTAGACAATATTTTTTTCCTTATATGTGCTATTTCCTCTCCACTACTTCATCCTTATCAAATTCGTAAAATCTGAAATCCTAGCTACTGTTCATAAATCTTTCTTGAAAAATTAGTCATGACTTCACCTGCTGCTTCTAAACCATTTGATTATGGTGGTGCCAAGTTTGTGACTAACAACTATTCAACTATTTTGTCTAACAACAGTGTGAAAGTTGATTTTCACATCTTTCTGGACTTTCTTAGATCCGGTGAGATTGGGTTTGCTCTCACAGCTTCGCCCACAATCTCTGGTGACCAGGTGCTTACTATCTGGAGAATTGGCGTATTTGCTGATGGAGGAGCTAATGGATCTCCAAGTCTTGTTTTTGAATTTGATAATACAACAAGGATAGTCACTCCTCAAACTGTATGAGATGTATTGCAGTTGCGTACTCATACCTCCTACTCAATTTTAGTTGGAGATAATGAGATGGGGAGATTCTTTACTGAGATTGGTCATGACGAGGATTTGGAAAAACCTTGGTCAGTTAAAAAGGAATGGGCTAAGGAAGGAATGGATTTTTTTTTGATTGCGTCACAAAGGCGTTCAACAAAAAATACTCAAATTTTGATGCCTTGCCCATTATGACACAACATATAGGGTACTCCCTAATTCATGGTTCATATTATGATTATGGTAGAGTAATTCTTTCTTTTATTGGTGATAGGATAAATGCTGATACAAATATAGTATATTATGCTAGATTCTGTTAGTTGATTTTCAATGATTGTTTTCCTAATATCCCTATCCCCTCTAATCAAATTGTGTCTGTGTTTAAGTTGACAAAAAGGGCTTTTTTTACTTAATTTCACAAGATGAAAAGCGGTTACATTTAGTTCCTTTGAGGTTACCTTTAGTTGCAAGAAACTTGCTCTTAGCAAGGCTTCCTAAAACTTATGGTTTGTTTAACAGTCAGAGTGCTAAGCTGCAGGAGATAACTATTGGAAACCTCCCTGTAGTTCACCTCAGTAGAATAACTCAAATACTAAAACCATCTTAAACAGAAGCCACCTCAAGTGTCTCTCATTAGACATTTGTTGTAAAAAGACATAAACACTTGGTACAAAAAGCTACAAATCATGTTGTAGCTAAGTCGAAAAGCATATCAAGTTCCTCATTCTTCAAACCTTCAGACATTGTGAAGAGGAAACTTGTACTTGCTAGATTAGAATCAGATTCAGATGAGGACAATGCTACCTTATCTTCGTTGGAGGTTTGCATGTCTTTTGGTTAGGTGCACAAGTAGAATAACAAAATCTGTCCAGCAGGGGACAGTTTTGTTGCAACTTAGAAATAGGAAGATTTGACCATGTCATGGGTAGGCCCTCATTAGGACCTATTGGGCCTTAGTTAGAGGGAGTGTCAGAAAAGTTTTTCCAACCATATTTCATAGGATATGAGTTAGAACCATGTGTCACAAGTTAATTCAAGTCAGGGCGTTTTCTGCCCAGAAAAACAGGGGAACCTTGGACTTTTAGTTTAGGCCCAAGAAGGCCCAAGCCAGGCCCGTGAGCCACATCAAGTTTGTGAGATGCCCTTAGGTCAGGAGAGTCTTGTGTAAAAGTTTTGAAGGAAAACTTGTAGTTTAAGAGTGCCTAATGCACTCAATAAACTATAGTTGTCATTCTGAAATTTGCACCATTGAGCGCTTTATCACATAGTTTTAGAACACTTAGAAGTGAGTATTAGGTCGACCACCATAGTTGTAAGATAGTATAAGGTCAGTAGAGCAAAAGGCACAAGTGAGGGTCAATAGGTTTTGGATAATTTAGGAAAGGCACATCGAGTTAGGAAGCCAAAATTAGAAGACCTTGTCTAGTTTAGCGACCAAGTGACTTAAGTTGTGAGTCGAGATCATCCAAGCCTAGTGTTGCATTATGGTATATATGGTGTTATTGGTATTAATATATGATATATGATTATGTGGCTATGTGTGTACTTTTGTAATTTAAAAGTGAATATAAAATTAAGTGCGTATAGGCCTAAGTGCCATCCGTGTTTAATTTCAAGTTGTAAATAGGTTAAGATGGTAAGAATATATTATAATGAGGATTATTATTATTATGTAGGATCTCGAGACGAGGGAAAACTTGCCATAAAGGTCGAGTGAAGCTCCAGTTGCTCCTACCAGTCAGACCAGACCAGCCTTTCTCAAGGCAAGTGATTCAACTTGACCTTCGTATTCACTATAAACAGTTCATATATATATTGATGCAATTATCCTGAGTCATTTGATATGTTTTAAATCAAGCGTATCTTTCGTTTATCTTTGAATTATATAGAAATGCCATGAACCCTCGAGTATGTATTGCAAGTAGTTCAAAAGCCTTTTCATGATAGTTAAATGCCATGATAAAATGAAGAGTTGATATATTACTTGATTGATCCTCTTGATTAACATGCTGATGATTCCTAAGTATTGATATCTCATCCTGATACTTGAATCCCTATAGAACCTTACCTTGAACCCTGAAAGTCAGAAACTTATCAAAGTGATCCCTCATTGATTGATACCCCTCATTGACTTGTATAAATGTTGTAATAGTTATATTTAATTTGCTGCTTAAGTTGGGGGCGTGACAAAATTGGCCTTTATTAGCCTTCAATCATAATTCAAAAGTAACGAGCAATTCACTGATTTTTTTAAATCAGGTATTTGTTCAGTTTGGTAATCATAAAATTTTCCAAGAAGAAATGCCATTAATAGCGATCAACAATAAATTAGACTGGACACTAGAACTAACATTCGCACTCATACCCTGCTGATCAGTCAGGATATAGTGTAGATCTATACCTACCTGTATAGATCCATTCGGGTACCCATACACTATGGCCCAATAAACAAGGGTCCAGCTATCACTGGCCCCAGACCATTCCGGCCTCATAAACAAAGGGTACAGCCATCTTCGGCCCTTATTGTAACTGATAATCTCATAATTTTGCATTAATTAATACCTATTTATTGCTTGCTCCCGAATTTAATAATTTAATTTGTTGCATTTATAGGTATTTTGTACAAAAAACAGAAAAAGAGAAAAAAAAAAGAAAAATGCAAGAAGGGCAAAAGTGGAAGAAGAAAAAGAAGAAAAAGAAGAAAAGAAAAGAAAGGAAAAGAAAAAGGGAGTTGGCTACATTCAAGGGTCAAGATTCTACCAACACACATGGTAAATGTATGGCTTGGATTTAGCCAACACCCCTAAAACCCTAATTCTTATCCTATAAATACCCACCCCTTGTCTTGTAAACCACACCAAGTAGAATATAGCTAACCTAGTATTTTTCATTTTTAGTAGTAGCCACCTTTCCTTAAAAGTTGTAGATCTACTTTTTAAGTTGCAATCATTATTCATCTTTGTAAATACTCCCTTTTATTTTAATGCAAGTATTTTTATTATGGTTGTCTTTGTAGCTTATTGAGCTATGATATCTTTCTAAATCCAACAAGTAATAAGCTTGGGGATGTGAAAGGAGCTAGTTTATATTCTTGTGTTTAGATCTCCTTTAATTTTAGTAGAATAGTTTTAGACTAATGATAAAATAGATTTGATTTTAGTGGTTATTGTGTTTAATTATCGGCTAAATCTCCATATAAAATAAATTTATGTTGGGGCTTTGGTTGATTAAATACATTTATTTTAACCTAATTTTTACATAATCCCCCCTGCATTTTTCTTGTTTAAGTATAATATTAATAATAGTAAATTAGTGTTTAATATCATTTTTACAATTCATTACCCAGCTTCTGTCACGCCCTAAACATTTACAAAAGAAAATATACGAATAATTAGATTAGTTAACAAAAGGAAGTAAATACATCTGAATCCAAGATCTTACAGTTTAGGGTTTGGAACAACCCAACACTATTAACTAATACAACCTGATTTCAATATCGAGTCCTCACACACAAAATCACTAACTACCTGAGCTCGAACATACGAATCGGCATCACAAGTCTTACGTGATGTCTGCTTGAATCTACCCATATCTGCTAGTTGTAATATTAGGGTAAGCAAGTAGTGAGCCAAATGCTCAACAAGCGCTATAATATACATAAACAAGAATAACATATTAACAATGGAATTGAAAGATTCAACAATACAGTATCAAGAGATAAACTTTCAGGGTGATGGCATCTTTTCTTGTAATAAAACCATTCAAAACCATTTCCTTATCAAAAACCATTTTATGATGCTACGGATTACAGCCGGTGATCAGCCGCGAAGTAATCCTGAACCTCGCTGGGTTCTAGAACATTAATGGGATCCCTAGACAACTTTTAAGCCTACAAATTACGATCGGAAAGGACTTGCATCTCAGTCCAGATCCACTATCTAAAGAAAATATTTGCCCCCCTTTGGGATTGGAAATCCAAATTTTAACTTTTTATTTTAAAAAACTGACGCCAATTGACGGTTAATTTCTTAAACAGTGAGCACCTTATCAAGGGTTCTAGATCAACTTTGAAGCAAAGGGAATAGGTCCACTAAATTTCAAGGCCATGATCAACTAGACTATACTTTATCAAGGGAATTATAAGGTTTCTATTCCCAAGAAATTTGACAATGAGATTTAGCAGGGTTATCGGATAGTATGAAGGAACTAAGTCAAACTAGGTTCAAGGTAATGGTTCCAGATAAGACATAGATATTGAAATATAAAGATGGTGAGCATCAGTTGAAAGTATAACAGGGTTTCATGTTTTAGGGGTAAGAATAGGGTTATCAAGCAATCATGAACAATTTTTAAGGGATAGCTGACTTTTAGGTATCAAGATAAGGTTACTGAGTATAACTTGCACAGGGTTCCACATCACAATTACTTGGTATATTAGCATGATACGACTTTTAAATTACTTGCATAGAAATCTGCAAGCAAAGTTAAACTACTTGCAATATATACTTGAGGGTTCATGGTATTTGCATATAATATGAAAGATAAATTTGAAACCATTTGGATCATATATATCAAGGTGAATTAGAATACTCGCATCATATATAAAAGTTGGGCTAACACTATCTTGTAGTACAAAGAAAAAGGTAGTTTGAAACACTTGCCTTGACTGGAAGGTGGTAGCAACTGGAGCTTCACTCGACTTTAATGGCAAGTTTACCCTCGTATCGAGAGCCTACACAAAATAATAATATCCCCATTATAATATATACTCACTAACTCAACCTAATTATAAACCAAAATTACACACATTGGCACTTAGGCCTATACACACATAAACGCTTATAATTACCTTATAAGCATAATAGTTCACATAGCCACTCATGTTCATATAGCAAATCTAAGTACATAATAATATATCCATACACACTATATTGCATCACTAGGCTTGGATGATCACACTCCACTTACTCAAGTCACTTAGTTATGCTAAACTAGCCAAAACTCTTAATGTTACGACCGACATTTTGTGTAATATTATTTGTGAACTTTGTATAATATTAGAGCTGATTATAAATATACTTAATGACTGCATGTTTGTGTGAATGAAATTTGCTGCGTTATAAGTTGCTTTATGTAGAATATAAATTTTTCAAAGCAAGAGTTTTATTATTTACCTTTATTTTTGATTTATAAGGAATATTCTATACCTTGGAAAATTTTCTTTTAAAAAATTATTTCATTCACAAATTTCAAGAGTGATCTCATAAAAGTTTTAAAAATCTAAGTTATTTTATGGTACAACTTTTATAATTTTTGAAATATTAATTTTATTTATAAAAATTATTCTTTGCAACTAATTGTTTATTTAATTTGCATTTTACTCTTTTGCCCATGCATGCAAATCACTTCTAATTCAACTCAAGGGCACTAGAGTCAATAACCACCCCACTAACCACTCCTACCAAGGCCACTTTACTAGAATGCCCTTGCATGCAAATTTGTTTTCAAGAAGAGAAGGGAGGAAAGGGTAAAAGCACACTCTACTCACCAATTTGCATAAGTATAATGATTTAACCTCAATCAAACGCACACTCAACCACATTCACTTCACTCCAACTCATCCCTCTCTTTTTCTCCCCTTTTCCCCCTCCCTCTCATTGCTCTCGGCCGAAACCCCCATTCCCCACTCCCTTCCATTTTTTCCATCCCATTTATCATCTTCCCTATTGTAATTCCCCTATATACATTTATTTTATATACTTTCCAAGAGTTTTGTGATTGGGAGATGAAGTTTCATGGTTGCATGTGTAGCTTTTATGTGATCTCCAAAGAGAAACTCTTAATTCTTGTGAATTTAAGAGCTCTCTATGAGACACATTTCATATATATATTTTAACCAAGTGTTTTATGGAGAAAACAAGCCTTAAAAACCTTTGCATGCTACTGAAATTTCACTATATAATCATGTTTAGCCATGCATGCTAGTTTTAAGATGTTAATATGATGATCAACCATGTTGTGTATGCTACTCTTCTCAAAATCATGTTTTCATGTTTAAAATTTTATTAATTCGAATTATTTGTGCTTGAAATAGATTGTTTCCATGATATACTTCTTAATAATAGTTAATAGAAGATACATTTCATGATTATTAAGGTTGAGTAATAGGTTCAAGTCGAATTTATAAGAATTTAAACTCCATGTTTAGTCGAAACCTTGTTAAGTGTTTTTCATGAGTTACATGTTGTATTTTTTATTTGCATGTCGGTGTTCTAGGGCATGGATGATCTCTACTCCTGTTGAGGCACTATTTTAGGATGTTGATGCACTAGGTTTGCTTTGGTAAAGGTTGGATGTTTGGTTAATAAGTGGGAGTTAAGGTGGAAAGGGTTTAGTTAGTGTTTGTATTTTTTCAGAATTTTGCACTAGTTTGTGGGGAAGTTTTGATTGGGCATCTGTTGTACACTTTGAGGCCCAAGCCACCAAAAGCTAGCACTAGGAGTCTAAAATAGGTTTTAGGTGTTTTTTGGAGGTTTGTAAGACGTTTGGTTAGGTGCACGAGTGGAATCACAAAATCTGTCCAGCAGGGGACAGTTTTGTTGCAACTTAGAAATGGGAAGTTTTGACCATGTCATAGGTAGGCTCTCATTAGGCCATGTTGGGCCTTAGTTAGAGGGAGTGTTAGAGGAGTTTTTCCATCCATAGTTAATAGGATTTGAGTTAGAATAATGTGTCACAAGTTAGTTCAAGATGGGACCTTTTCTGCCTAGAAAAACAGGGGAACCATGGACTTTAAGCTTAGGCCGAGGGAGGCCCAGGCTAGGCCCTTGAGCCACATCAAGTTTGGGAGTTGCCTTATGACCAGAAGAGTCTAGTGTAGAAGGTTTGGAGGTAAACTTGAAGTGTAAGAGGGTCTAATACACCCAAGAAACCATAGATGTCATTCTGAAATTTACCATAATAAGCACATTCACTTACCACATAGTTTTAGAGCACTTATGAGTGATTCCTAGGTTGACCAATATAGTTGCAAGATAGAATAAATCCAGTAGAGTGAAAGGCCCAAGTAAGGGTCAATAGGATTTGGATGGTTTAGTAAAGACACATCGAGTTAGGAGGCCAAAATTTGGAGATTTTGCCTAGTTTAGCGATCAAGTGACTTAGGTTGTGGAGCGAGATCATCCAAGCCTAGTATTGCAATATGATGTGTGTGATATTATTTGGTACTTAAATATGGTATGTGAGCATGTGCACTATTATGTTTATAAGGTGATTATAAATTGCGTGCATATAGGCCTAAGTGCCATTTATGTTTAGTTTCGGGTTGTAAATAGGCTGAGTTTGTGAGAATATATTATAATGAGGTTATTATTAATTGTTCAGGATCTCGAGACGAGGGTAAACTTGCCATAAAGGTCGAGTAAAGCTTCTAGTTGCTCCTACCTGCCAGTCCAGTCCAGTCTTTCTAAAGGCAAGTGATTCAACCTGCTTTTTTTGTTACACTGCGAACGTGTGATAACTAGTTCCTATATATATGATGCGAGTATCCTGATTCATCTTGTTATACCTGAAACAAGTGATTCTCAAATCTATCTTCGTATTATATAGAAATGCCATGAACCCTCAAGTATTTATTTCAAGTAGATCAAAAGTCATACCATGCTAGTATACGAAAGTAATTGTGATGCAATGATAAAATAGAGATTTGTTATAATACTTTATTGATCCTTTTGATTAACATGCTATTGATTCCTGAGAAATCTTGATATTGCACCCTGATGCTTTGATTCAACTCTTGTAAGAACCTCGATAGAAACTTTATCTTGAAACCTAAAAGCCAGTCACTTCTTAAAGTCGTTCATGATTGTTTGATAACCCTGTTCTTACCCTAACACATGATACCTTGTTATACTTCGAATTAATGCTCACCTTCTTTGTATTTTAATACCTATACCTTATCTGGAACCATTACCTTAAGCCAAATAAGGCTTTGTTCTTTCATATTATCCGATAGCTTTGCTAAATCTCCTTGTCAAAGTCCTTGTAAATAGAAACCTTTCAATTACCCTGATAGAGTAAAGTCTAGTGGATCATGGCCCTGAGATTTAGTGAACATATTTCCAGTGTTTCAAAGTTGATCTATAATCCCTTGATAAAGATGTTTACTGTTTAAGAAATTTATTATCAATCGACATCAGTTTTTGAAATGAATAAAAATTTGGATTTTCAGTCCCAAAGGGGGATAAATGTTTTCTTTAAATAGTGGATCTGGACTGAGACGCAAGTCCTTTCCACACTTAAATTGTAGGCTTAAAAGTTGCCTAGGGATCCCATTAATGTTTTAGAACCCAGCGAGGTTCGGGATTACTTCGCGGCTGATCACCGGCTGTAATCCGTAGCGTCATAAAATGGTTTTGATTAAGAAATGATTTTGGAAATGTTTTGATACAAATAAATGATGCCATCACCCAAAAGTTCATCTCTTGTTATTATTAGCTTTATCTTCACATTGTAATTCTTTTAAATATATCTCGATTTATGTTTTGTACCGTATTGTTTAGCACTTGTTGAGCATTTGGCTCACTACTTGCTTTCACCCTGATATTACAGCTAGCAGCTATGGTTAGATTCAAGCAGACAACACGTAAGACTTGTGATGCCGATGCGTATGTTCGAGCTCAGGTAGAATAAGTGATAGTTTTGTGTGAGGACTCGATATTAAAACCAGTTGTAATAGTTAGTAGTGTTGGGTTGTTCCAAACCCTAAACTGTAAGATCTTAGATTCGGTTGTATTTACTTTCTTTTATCTATTGTAATAGTTTTATATTATATATTGTTAAGTTGGGGGTGTGACAGGTTTTGGTTTCAGAGCTATGGTTTAGAGTCCCTGGACAGCCCAAATAGGTTATAGGATATATGTATTAGTTATAGATATTATGCTAGTGAGTAGGTTAAGTAAATTTATTATTAATACTCCTCTTATATATCTATGTATGGTTTGTCAGCAAAGGGCGCACTCCTCGTCATCCTCTGGGTCGGACGACACTATTGCTTTCTCCGTGTATGCTGAGTTGAAGCGCGAGTTTGACATGCTTCAGGGCAAGTACGACCGACTGATAGACCGATTGAAGAACGTGTATCCGGACAGCCGAAACTATGAAGGGAAGCCTAAGGAGCAGATGACTGTGAGACTTGAGACTTTGGTTCAGTACGCCAACACTAAGCTTGAGGAGATGCCATCGCATCGAGACCGTACCAGCAAGTATATCATCCAGATGGTGGCGGATGAGCTCCAGAGTATTGTGAAGACGCTTCGAGAGGAGAAGACTACCAAACCCGTTCTGATGGAGTGGAGCCATAGTTCTTTCCATTATCTACCTTTATGATGTTGTATTATTGGACTATGTAGAAATCCCTGTTGTTCCTTTAAATAAGCATGTTATTCCTAAATTCAGACCTTATTCTAATCTTGATGTATTGTGACCTTAAATTTCAATGCACTATCGTTCCATTTGCTTTCAATTATTTATTTTACGCCTCACCCTATTTGTTTAATTTGAAACTCGACCTCATATGTGAATAAGAATGCCATGTGACACCCTTGAATTATTTCATTATTCATACCTATTTTGACGTACCTCTTATTTTAGGATCATGCCACCCAAAAAGAAGAACCCAACAACTACATCTACCATATATCCAAATATTCTTCGATTACTGGAAACCTTACAACAGCAAACAAACGCTATAGTTCAACAACAACTAACTCTTCAACAACAATTTGAAAACCAAGATAACCGTGAACCACACCAACCACCTGATCCACCAGTACCACCTCGATAAGTTATTACTTTCAAGGCTTTTCAGAATGTGAATCCACCTGCATTTCATGATACCACTGATCCAATAATAACAAACACATGGATTAAGGAAATGGAAAGATCTTTTAAATTGGTACAGTTAGGGGACGATCAAAAGACACCATATGCTACTTACTTCCTGAAGGGCGAAGTCATCTATTAGTGGGATTCAATAAAAGCTATGGAAGCAAATCAACAAGTTTCTTGGGAAAGGTTTAAGAAGTTATTTCTGGAAAAGTATTACCCTAAGTACATGAAGAATCAGATGGAGCTTAAATTTCTTGAATTGAAGCAAGGGAGTATGTCCGTACTGGAGTATGAAAAGAAGTTCACAGAGTTGTCAAGGTTTGTGACAAAGTATACCAGCAGTGAGGAGGAAAAAGCAAAGAGATTTCAACAAGGATTAGAGTCTTGGATCAGAGATAGAGTGGCTATGTTTGAGCTTGATACTTATGCAGGCATAGTGCAAAAGGCTGCTCTGATTGAAAGTAATGGGATGCAGTCAATGAAGGAAATGGATAACAAGAAGAGGAAGGTTCCATTTTATGGAGAAAAGTCTGAAGCCGGAAACTCACAAGACAGGAATATGAAGAAGATTGGATTCGATAAAGGCGGAAATTTTCAAAGAAAGGGAAATTTGAGCAAAAGACAAGAATCAAAGGGGAACAACCAGGCAAGCCAAGGACAAGTTGGAGAAAATAGATTTCAGAGACCAGAATGCAAGCATTGTGGAAGAAAACACCCCGGAGTGTGTAATAAGTTGAGCATGACATGCTATAGGTGCAACCAGAAGGGACATTTGGCAAACGAGTGTAAGATGCCAAAGCCGGGAGTTGCATGCTACGAGTGTGGAAAGACTGGATACATAGCTAGAGAGTGCAAGTCAACCGGACTAGTCAAAGCTCTGACGAACGTGGCAAGTACCAGTGCAAGAGTGCCAGCTGAGGTATTGGCCTTACCTCCACCACCTACAATAACTCCGCAAGCAATAGCCATGACATTTGATTTAAAAATGAAGGACGCTGTTCAGAATTCTGAGGTGATAGCAGGTACACTTTTACTAAATACTGTCGAAGCTAAAGTATTGATTGATTCGGGAGCGACGAGATCTTTCATATCAGAAAATTTTGTTGATAAACTTCAATATGATAAAATGGTTATGAACGAGGTAGTAAATGTGGTAATTGCGAACCAAGAGAAGATTCATGTGAGTCAACTCTGTCTAAAGTGTGAGATTGGTAAAGGTTGGATGTTTGGTTAATAAGTGGGAGTTAAGGTGGAAAGGGTTTAGTTAGTGTTTGTTTTTTTTCAGAATTTTGCACTTGTTTGTGGGGAAGTTTTGATTGGGCATCTGTTGTACACTTTGAGGCCCAAGCCACCAGAAGCTAGCACTAGGAGTCTAAAATAGGTTTTAGGTGTTTTTTGGAGGTTTGTAAGACGTTTGGTTAGGTGCACGAGTGGAATCACAAAATATGTCCAGCAGGGGACAGTTTTGTTGCAACTTAGAAATGGGAAGTTTTGACCATGTCATAGGTAGGCTCTCATTAGGCCCTGTTGGGCCTTAGTTAGAGGGAGTGTTAGAGGAGTTTTTCCATCCATAGTTAATAGGATTTGAGTTAGAATAATGTATCACAAGTTAGTTCAAGACAGGACCTTTTCTGCCTAGAAAAATAGGGGAACCATGGACTTTAAGCTTAGGCCTAGGGAGGCCCAGGCTAGGTCCTTGAGCCACATCAAGTTTGGGAGTTTCCTTATGACCAGAAGAGTCTAGTGTAGAAGGTTTGGAGGTAAACTTGAAGTGTAAGAGGGTCTAATGCACCCAAGAAACCATAGATGTCATTCTGAAATTTACCATAATAAGCACCTTCACTTACCACATAGTTTTAGAGCACTTATGAGTGAGGCCTAGGTTGACCAATATAGTTGAAAGATAGCATAAAGCCAGTAGAGTGAAAGGCCCAAGTCAGGGTCAATAGGATTTGGATGGTTTAGTAAAGGCACATCGAGTTAGGAGGCCAAAATTTGGAGATTTTGCCTAGTTTAGCGATCAAGTGACTTAGGTTATGGAGCGAGATCATCCAAGCCTAGTATTGCAATATGATGTGTGTGATATTATTTGGTACTTAAATATGGTATGTGAGCATATGTGGCTATGTGTACTATTATGTTTATAAGGTGATTATAAATTGCGTGCATATAGGCCTAAGTGCCATTTTTATTTAGTTTCGGGTTGTAAATAGGCTGAGTTTGTGAGAATATATTATAATGAGGTTATTATTAATTGTTTACGATCTCGAGACGAGGGTAAACTTGCCATAAAGGTCGAGTAAAGCTTCTAGTTGCTCCTACCTGCCAGTCCAGTCCAGCCTTTCTCAAGGCAAGTGATTCAACCTGCTTTTTTTGTTTACACTGCGAACGTGTGATAACTAGTTCCTATATATATAATGCGAGTATCCTGATTTATCTTGTTATACCTGAACCAAGTGATTCTCAAATCTATCTTCGTATTATATAGAAATACCATGAACCCTCAAGTATTTATTGCAAGTAGATGAAAAGTCATACTATGCTAGTATACCAAAGTAATTGTGATACAATGATAAAATAGAGATTTGTTATAATACTTTATTGATCCTTTTGATTAACATGCTATTGATTCCTAAAAAATCTTGATATTGCACCCTG
This sequence comes from Apium graveolens, assembly GCF_009905375.1. Taxonomy (NCBI): domain Eukaryota; kingdom Viridiplantae; phylum Streptophyta; class Magnoliopsida; order Apiales; family Apiaceae; genus Apium; species Apium graveolens. The sequence goes on along the minus strand of NC_133657.1, from coordinate 39,192,071 downwards.
ATGCTTTGATTCAACTCTTGTAAGAACCTCGATAGAAACTTTATCTTGATACCTAAAAGCCAGTCACTCCTTAAAGTCGTTCATGATTATTTGATAACCCTATTCTTACCCTAACACATGATACCCTGTTATACTTCGAATTAATGATCACCTTCTTTGTATTTTAATACATATACCTTATCTAGAACCATTACCTTAAGCCTAATAAAGCTTTGTTCTTTCATATTATCCGATAGCCTTGCTAAATCTCCTTGTCAAAGTCCTTGTAAATAGAAACCTTTCAATTACCCTGATAGAGTAAAGTCTAGTGGATCATGGCCCTGAGATTTATTGAACATATTTCCAGTGTTTCAAAGTTTATCTATAATCCCTTGATAAAGATGTTTACTGTTTAAGAAATTTATTATCAATCAGCATCAGTTTTTGAAATGAATAAAAATTTGGATTTTCAGTCCCAGAGGGGGATAAATGTTTTCTTTAAATAATGGATCTGGACTGAGACGCAAGTCCTTTCCACACTTAAATTGTAGGCTTAAAAGTTGCCTAGGGATCCCATTAATGTTTTAGAACCCAGCGAGGTTCGGGATTACTTCGCGGCTGATCACCGGATGTAATCCGTAGCGTCATAAAATGGTTTTGATTAAGAAATGATTTTGGAAATGTTTTGATACAAATAAATGATGCCATCACGCAAAAGTTTATCTCTTGTTATTATTAGCTTTATCTTCACATTGTAATTCTTTTAAATATATCTCGATTTATGTTTTGTACCGTATTGTTTAGCACTTGTTGAGCATTTGGCTCACAACTTGCTTTCACCCTGATATTACAGTTAGCAGCTATGGTTAGATTCAAGCAGACAACACGTAAGACTTGTGATGCCGATGCGTATGTTCGAGCTCAGGTAGAATAAGTGATAGTTTTGTGTGAGGACTCGATATTAAAACCAGTTGTAATAGTTAGTAGTGTTGGGCTGTTCCAAACCCTAAACTCTAAGATCTTGGATTCGGATGTATTTACTTTTTTTTATCTATTGTAATAGTTTTATATTATGCATTGTTAATTTGGGGGTGTGACACTTAATATCATCCTCATAACTCGAAGTGCCTTTTCTAAACCATCAAGTTCTTATGGACCCTGACTTAGGCCTTACACTCTACTGATCTCATACTATCTTAAAACTATGATGGTGAACCTAGGCCTTACTCATAAGTTCCCTAAAACTAATGGTTAAGTGATTTTGCTAATTATAGTGATTTCAGGGTGACACCAATGGATTTATGAGTACAATTGACACACTTCTTCAATTTTACCTCTCAAAATTCTACACTAGACTCTTCTGACCATAAGTCAACTCTCAACCTTGGTGTGGCGCAAGGGCCTAGCTTGGGCCTACCTGGGCCTAAGCTTAAAGTCCAATGTTCCCCTGTTTTCTGTACATAAAAGTGTCCTGTTTTGCACTAACTTATGACACATGATTCTAACTCAATTCCTATGAAATATGGCTGGAACAACTCCTATGACACTCCCTCTAACTAGGGCTAACAAAGGCCTAGTGAGGGCCTACCCATGACATGGTTAAAACTCCTCATTTCTAAGTTGCAACAAAACTGTCCCCTGCTGAACAGATTCTAAATTTTGGTGTGTGCACCTCACTAAATGGTTGGGTTTCTCTAATTTGTGACTTCTCGACTCAATTATACCCCAATTATTAACTCCTCGTGGCTTTGGCCTAACAATGCCTAAGAAATGCCCATTCAAAATCAACACAACACTCACATGCAAATCTGAAAAAAAATTCAGGATTCTATCTTAGCCTTTCCACCTCAACTCCCACTTTAAAACCACGAATTAAATCTCAACTAAGGCAAATTTACTACTATAAGATTCTAAAATAATGCCTCAACCAATAATGGAGATCATCCATGCCCTATGGTACAAACATGCAACATAAAACTTAACATGCAACTCAAGATGAACACTAAATCAAGTTCGACGAAACAAGAGGGTTATTAGCCCATAAATTCGACTTAAAATACTTAAATACTTCAAAAGATCATGCACACTACCTTTTAACAACTAAGATCAACATAATATCAAGGAAACAATTCGTTTTAAGCACATATAAGGTAAAATTTAACACAAACTAAGCATGCATGTACATTTTCTAAAAGAAGAGCATATATAACATGATTATACTTGAAAATAATGCCCTATCTCTAACATGAAAAGTAGAATATGACTTTACAACTAAAGATCAGTAGCATGCAAAAGTTTTAAAAGAGTTTTATCCATGGAAACACTTAGTTTATGCACATAAAAAGTATATCTCATAGAGAACTCTTGTCCACATGAATTAAGAGTTTCGCTTTGGAGATCACATAAATCAAGACATGCAAGCATTAAACTTCATCTCCTAAGCATGGAACTTCTTGTAAAATGTATATTATATGAATGGGTAATGGAATTACACTAGAATGGCAAGGATTTGATGAAGAAAAATTGAAGGGAATGGGGGAAGGGGCTTCGGCCGAATGAAGAAAAAGAGAGGGGAAGGAGAGAAAATTTGAGAGTGAAAATGATGAGCTTGAGTGGAGTGTGGTTTTGGGCTAACTCCTCTTTTTATGGTTCATCATGCACTAAATCAATAGTGGAATTTGGAATGTACTAAAGTTCCCTTCTCCAATAAGCAAACAAAAGTGCATGCAAGGGTAGTTTAGTCTTTTGGTGGATAGAAGAAGGTTAGTGGGGTATGAATTGTCTCTTATGCACTTTAAATTGAATTGGAGGGTATTTACATGCATGGGCAAGTAAGTAATTTGCAATTTAAAAATCAACTAATTTATATAAAACAATTTTTATAAATATAATTGCACCTCCATAAATCACAAAATAAATATCATAAAATAGCTTATGATTTTAGAAATTTAATGATATAAAATTTGAAAGTTTATTGTTAAAAGATTTTTAAAATCGATTTTTCATATAAAATGAAGTACTTTTGATTATCATTTAAAAATACTAAATGATAAGATTTTCTTTTCAAATTTTTTTTATAAACTAATAAATTAAACACTTAGTTTATAGGGACTCAGTCATATAGATCATCCACATTTATAATTTCATACAATTTAAATCCTAATTATAAACACACAATTATATATAGATAGGGTTTAGAAATACCGGTCGTAACATCCTCTCCCCCTTTAAGGATTATGTCCTCAGAATCTAGGAGAATAGGTGAGGATACCGGCTACGCATATCCGACTCTAGTTCCCACGTTGAATCTTCAACCTTGGGATTTCTCCAAAGTACTCTTACCAACTTGACCAACTTACTTCTAAGACTCTTCTCTTGCCAGTCGAGTATTTTGACAGGTTGCTCCACAAATGACAGGTCTGCCTGAATCTCTATAGGTTCATATTATATCACATGGTTGGCATCAGGATTATACTTCTTAAGTAATGACACATGAAACACCTTATGCACATGCTGATACCGAGGCGACAAAGCTAATTCATAGGCCACCTTCCCTACTTGACTCAAAACTTCAAAATGACCAAAATATCTAGGTGCTAACTTCCCTCCAAATCGAGACAATCCTTTCCTTGGTGATACTTTCAGCAATACGGCTTCACCTACTTGGAATCTGATATCCTTATGTGACGGGTCTGCATACTTTATTTGCCTATCTTGAGAAGCAAGTAATCTCTTCTGAATCAATTTGACTGTCTCATGCATTTGCTGTACCAATTCCGGGCCTAAAATCTTTTTTTCTCCCACTTCATCCCAGCTGGTTGGTGATATGCATTTACGTCCGTATAAAGCTTCGTATGGTGGCATGCCAATACTGGTGTGATAGTTGTTGTTATAGGAGAATTCTACCAATGGCAGGTGGTCATCCCAACTTCCCGCAAAATCAATTACACAGCTTCGTAATATGTCTTCAATTGTTTGAATTATCCTCTCGCTTTGACCATCGGTCTGCGGATGATACGCCGTACTCATATTCAACTTGGTGCCAAGACTTTCTTGAAATTGCTTCCAGAATCTCGAGTTAAATCGTGGATCTCTGTCCGAAACTATTGATACATGTACGCCATGTCGTAATACGATTTCACACACATACAGGTGGACCAATCTGTCCAATGAAGACCTCTCGTTAATCTGAAGAAAATGTGCCGACTTTGTAAGGTGATCAACTATAACCCATATAGCATCATGTCCGGATTTCGTTCATGGTAAGTCTACTATAAAGTCATTGGCAATGTTTTCCCACTTCCATTCTGGAATCTTTAAAGGCTGAATTAATCCACTTGGTCTTTGATGTTCTGCCTTCATTTTATTACAAGTATAGCACCTCGCAACCCATTCTGCTACTTCTCGCTTCATATTTGGCCACCAAAAGTTCTGCTTCAAGTCCTGGTACATCTTGGTGCTTCCTGGATGGATTGAAAATCTTGAATTGTGAGCTTTTTGCAATATTTCATTCTTCAATTCAGTTACATGAGGAATCCAAATTCTTGAAGAAAACCTTAGTATACCTTGTTCGTCTCTTTAAGTACAAATCTCTTCTCCCGTCAGTTGATTATTCTCCTGTTCATCACTTCTTCCTGAGATTTCTTTATCTTTTCCAACAATGATGGCTGAAAAGTCATAGTACGATAAATCTCCTCAGCTTTTCCGCAAACACACAGTTCTAATTCAAATCTCCTGATTTCTCTAGATAATTCCTTTGATACCGCTGCCATATTCAACCTCTCTTTCCTACTCAAAGCATCAGCTACCATATTTGCCTTTCCCGGATGATAATTTATCGAGCAATCATAGTCCTTAATTAATTACAACCATCTCATTTGCCTTATATTGAGCTCCTTCTGAGTGAAAATATACTTCAAACTCTTGTGATCCGTGTAGATCACACACCTTTCTCCGTAGAGGTAATTTCTCCAGATCGTAAGTGCAAATACTATAGCTGCTAATTCCAAGTCATGTGTAGGATACTTCAATTCATGTGGTTTTAACTGTCTTGACACATATGCGATCACCTTGTTGTGTTGCATTAGCACGCAACCCAGGCCCTTATGTGAAGCATCACTGAAAATCACAAAGTCTCCTTGATCGTCTGGTAATACTAGTACCAGAGCTGTAATCAACCTCTATTTCAATTCTTGAAAACTATCTTCACATTCTGCATTCCATTCAAATTTCTGATTCTTTCTAGTCAACTTAGTCAATGGCGTGGTGATTTTCGAGAAATCTTTAACAAACCTTCTATAATATCCCGCCAATCCTAGAAAACTTCGCACTTCCGTAGGTGTCTTTGGTCTCTCCCAACTCATAATTTCCTCAATCTTTTCCAGATCCACTTTGACTTCTTCATTTCCAATAACATGTCCCAAAAATTGAACTTCCTTTAACCAAAACTCACACTTAGAAAACTTGGCATACAACTTCTCTTGTCGAAGTATCTCCAATGCTAACCATAGATGTTGCATATGTTCTTCTTCTGACTTTGAATATATAAGAATATCATCAATGAATACCACTACAAACTTGTCCAAATACATTTTAAATACCCGGTTCATCAGATCCATAAATGCTGCAGGAGCATTATTCAACCCATAAGGCATTACTATGAATTCATAATGTCCGTATCTTGTTCTGAATGTTGTCTTCGGGATATTGTCTTCTTTGATCTTCAATTGATGGTATCCTAATCTTAAATCAATCTTGGAAATATACTTAGCTCCTTTCAGCTGATCAAATAAATCATCTATCCTTGGTAGCGGGTAACGGTTCTTAATCGTCATCTAATTCAACTCCCGATAGTCTATACATAACCTCATGCTTCCATCCTTCTTCTTTACGAATAGAATAGGTGCTCCCATGGTGACATACTTGGCCGTATCACTTCTTTGCCAACAATTCCTGTAGCTGGCTCGCCAACTCTTTCATTTTTTTCTGGTGCCATTCTATAAGGTGCCTTCGAAACTGGTTCCATGCCTAGAGCAAGGTTGAACTCAAACTCAATCTGTCGATCGGGCGGTAAACCTGGTAGTTCATCTGGAAACATATCTGGAAATTTATTGACTACGGGGATATCTTCCATGCGGAGGCTCTCTCTTTCTAAATCCACTACATAGGCTAGGAATGATTCACAACCTCTCCTAAGCAATTTCTTAGCCTGGATGATTGTAAGAAACAGTTGCTCTTGCCTCTGACCCTTAAATACCACTTTTTTCTCCAATCTCTGTCTTTAAATATACTTTCTTAGATTTAAAATCTATCTGGGCGTTATTCTTCCCTAACCAATCTATGCCTAAGATTATGTCAAACTCCCCTAACTAGAAAAGTATCAAGTCTACTAAAAATTTATGCCCCGAAATATCAATCTCACACTTAGGACAAAATTGACTCACATGAATCTTCTCTTGGTTCACAATTACCATATTTATTACCTCGTTTAGGGTCATTTTATCACATTTAAGTTTATCAACGAAAGTTTCTGATATAAAAGATCTAGTAGCTCCGGAATCAATCCATACCTTAGCTTCAACATTATTCATTAAAAGTTTACCTGCTATCACCTCAGAATTTTGAACAGCGTTCTTCATCTTTAAATCCAATATCCTTGTTGTCGCTTACGGAGTTGCGGTAGATGGTGAAGGTAATGCCAATACCTCAGCTAGCATGCTTGCACTAGTACTTGCCACATTCATCAAAGCCTTGACTGGTCTGGTTGTCTTGCATTCCCTAACTATATGTCCAGTCTTTCCACACTTATAGCATGTAACTCCCAGCTTTGGTATCTTACAGTCGTTAGCCAAGTGTCCCTTCTGATTGCATCTATAGCATGTCATGTTCAACTTATTACACACTCTTGGATGTCTTTTTCCACAATGCTTGCATTCTGGTCTCTGAAATCTATTTTCTCCAACTTGTCCTTGGCTTGACTGGTTGTCCCCCTTAGAATCTTGTCTCTTATTTAAATTTCCCTTCTTCTGAAAATTTCCGCCTTTGTGGAATCCAATCCTTTTCACACTCTTGTCTTGTGAGCTTCCGGCTTCAGAGTTCTCTCCATAAAATGGAACATTTCTCTTCTTGTTATCCTTTTCTTTCCTTGACTGGATCCCATTACTCTCAATCAGAGCAGCCTTATGTACTACTCCAGCATAAGTATCAAGCTCAAACATAGCCACTCTATCTCTGATCCAAGGCTCTAATCCTTGTTAGAATCTCTTTGCTTTCTCTTCCTAAGTGTTGGTATACTTCGTCATAAACCTTGACAGCTCTGTAAACTTCTTCCCGTACTCCAATACAGACATACTTCCTTGCTTCAATTTAAGAAATTTAAGCTCTATTTGATTCTGCATATACTTAGGGTAATACTTTTCCTGGAATAACCTCTTAAACCTTTCCCAAGAAACTGACTGATTTGTCTCCATAGCTTTCACTGAATCCCACCAATAGATGACTTCCCCTTTCAGAAAATAAGTAGCATATGGCGTCTTCTGATCTTATCCTAACTGAACCAATTCAAAAGCTCTTTCCATTTCCCTAATCCATGTATTAGCTATTACCGGATCGGTGGTATCATGAAATGCAGGTGGATTCACATTTTGAAAAGCTTTGAAGTAAAAATTTGTCAAGGTGGTACTGGTGGATCAGGTGGTTGGTGTGGTTCACGGTTATCTTGGTTTATCGAATTGTTGTTGAAGAGTTAGTTGTTGTTGAGCTATAGGGTTTGTTTGTTATTGTAAGGTTTCCAGAAGTTGAAGAATATTAGGATCTGTGGTAGAAGTTGTTGTCGGGTTCTTCTTTTTAGGTGGCATGATCTTAAAATAAAAGTTATATCAAAACAGGTATGAACAATACATAAAATTTCATGGTTATAGTGTCACAAGTCATTATATTCATTCAATCGGGTTTCAAATTAAACAATAAGGGCGATGCTTATAAAAACATAAGAACAATTGAAAGCAAATAGAACGATAGTGCATAATTATCGAAATTAGGGTCAAGGTACATCAAGATTGGAATAGAGTCTGAATCTAGGGTTACCATGCTTAATTAAAGGAAACAAGAGGGAATTCTACAAAGTCCAACAATACAATGACATGAAAAGTAGATAATGGAAAGAACTAAGGCTCCGCTCCATCAGATCGGGGTTCGGTAGTCTTCTCCTCACGAAGCGTCTTCACAATACTCTGGAGCTCGTCTGCAATCTTCTAGATAGTATACTGGCTGGTACAGTCTCGGTGCGATGGCATCTCATCAAGCTTAGTGTTAACATACTGAACCAAGGTCTCAAATCTCGCAGTCATCTTCTCCTTAGGCTTTCCTTCATAGTTTCGACTGTCCGGATACACGTTCTTCAATCGCTCTAACATTCGATCGTACTTGCCCTGAAGCCTGTCGAACTCACGCCTCAACTCAGCATACACGTAGAAAGCAATTGTGTCAGACGGTTCAGAAGATGATGAGGAAAATGCCCTTTGCTGCCAAACAATGCATATATATATATATATAAGATAAATAGTAGTGAACGACTCGAATATCTTCTACCTACACTCTCGTATAATATTCTATAAACCTATATACATATATAACCTATTTGGGCTGTCCAGGGACTCTAAACCGTAGCTCTGATACCTAAACCTGTCACGCCCTAAACATTTACAAAAGACAATATACGAGTAATTATATTAGTTAACAAAAGGAAATAAATACATCCGAATCCAAGATCTTACAGTTTAGGGTTTGGAACAGCCCAACACTATTAACTAATACAACATGATTTCAATATCGAGTCCTCACACACAAAATCACTAACTACCTGAGCTCGAACATACGAATCGGTATCAAAAGTCTTACGCGCTGTCTGCTTGAATCTAACCATATCTGCTAGCTGTAATATCAGGGTAAGCAAGTAGTGAGCCAAATGCTCAACAAGCGCTATAATATACATAAACAAGAATAAAACATTAACAATGGGATTGAAAGATTCAACAATATTGTATCAAGAGATAAACTTTCAGGGTGATGGCATCTTTTCTTGTAATAAAACCATGCAAAACCATTTCCTTATCAAAACCATGTTATGACGCTACGGATTACAGCCGGTGATCAGCCGCGAAGTAATCCCGAACCTCGCTGGGTTCTAGAACATTAATGGGATCCCTAGGCAACTTTTAAGCCTACAAATTAAGAACGGAAAGGACTTGCGTCTCAGTCCAGATCCACTATCTAAAGAAAATATTTGTCCCCCTTTGGGACTGGAAATCCAAATTTTAACTTTTTATTTTAAAAAACTGATGCCAAGTGACGGTTAATTTCTTAAACAGTGAGCATCTTATTAAGGGTTCTAGATCAACTTTGAAGCACGGGGAATAGGTCCACTAAATTTCAAGGCCATGATCAACTAGACTATACTTTATCAAGGGAATTGCAAGGTTTCTATTCACAAGAAATTTGACAATGAGATTTAGCAGGGTTATCAGATAGTATGAAGGAACTAAGTCAAACTAGGTTCAAGGTAATGGTTCCAGATAAGACATAGGTATTGAAATATAAAGAAGGTGAGCATCAGTTTAAAGTATAACAGGGTATCAGGTTTTATGGGTAAGAATAGGGTTATCAAGCAATCATGAACGATTTTTAAGGGATAGCTGACTTTTAGGTATCAAGATAAGGTTATTGAGTATAACTTGCACAGGGTTCCACATCATAATTACTTGGTATATTAGCATGGTATGACTTTTGAATTACTTGCATAGAAATCTTTAAGCAAAGTTAACTACTTGCAATAGATACTTGAGGGTTCATGGCATTTGCATATAATACGAAAGATAGATTTGAAACCATTTGGATCATATATATCAAGGTGAATTAGAATACTCATATCATATATAAAAGCTGCGCTAACACTATCTTGCAGTACAAACAAAAAGGTAGGTTGAAACACTTGCCTTGAGAAAGGGTTGACTTGACTGGCAGGTGGGAGCAACTAGAGCTTCACTCGACTTTAATGGAAAGTTTACCCTCGTATCGAGAGCCTACACAAAATAATAATATCCTCATTATAATATATACTCACTAACTCAACCTAATTATAAACCGAAATTACGCACATTGGCACTTAGGTCTATATACACATAAACGCTTATAATTACCTTATAAGCATAATAGTTCACATAGCACATTTAAGTACATAGTAATATATCCATACACACTATATTGCATCACTAGGCTTGGATGATCTCACTTCACTTACTCAAGTCACTTAGTTATGCTAAACTAGCCAAAACTCTTAATATCGTCCTCATAACTCGAAGTGCCTTTTCTAAACCATGAAGTTCCCCTGACTTAGGCCTTACACTCTAATAACCTCATAATATCTTACAACTATGGTGGTCAACCTAGGCCTCACTCATAAGTGCCCTAAAACTAATGGTTAAGTGATTTTGCTCATTATAGTGATTTCAGGATGACACCAATGGGTTTATGAGTACAATTGACACACTTACACTTCAACTTTACCTCTCAAAATTTTACACTATACTCTTCTGACCATAAGGCAACTCTCAAATTTGCTGTGGCTCAAGGGTCTAGCTTGGGCCTACCTGGGCTTAAGCTTAAAGTCCAATGTTCCCCTATTTTCTGGACAGAAAAGTGTCATGTTTTGCACTAACTTATGATACATGATTCTAACTCAATTCCTATGAAATATGGCTGGAAAAACTCCTCTGACACTCCCTCTAACTAGGGCTAACCAAGGCCTAGTGAGGGTCTACCCATGACATGGTCAAAATTCGTCATTTCTAAGTTGCAACAAAACTGTCCCCTGCTGGACAGATTCTAAATTTTGGTGTGTACACTTTACTAAATGGTTGGGTTTCTCTAATTTATGACTTCTGGACTCAATTAGACCCCAATTATTAACTCCCCATGGATTGGGCCTAACAATGCCTAAGAAATGCCCATTCAAAATCAACACAAAACTCACAAGCAAATCTGGAAAAAATTTCAGGATTCTATCCTAGCCTTTCCACCTTAACTCCCACTTTAAAACCACGAATTAAATGTCAACCAAGGCAAATTTACTAATATAAGACTCTAAAATAAGGACTCAACCAATAATGGAGATCATACATGCCCTATAGTACCAACATGCAACATAAAACTTAACATGCAACTTGAGATGATCACTAAATTAAGTTCGACTAAATAAGAGGGTTATTAGCTCATAAATTCGACTTAAAATACTTAACTACTTTAAAAGATCATGCACACTACCTTTTAACTAAGATCAATCATAATATCAAGGAAAAAATTCATTTTAACCACATATAAGGTCGAATTTAACACAAATTAAGCAGACATGTACATTTTCGAAAAGAAGAGCATATATAACATGATTATACTTGAAAATAATGTCCTATCTCTAACATGAAAAGTAGAATATGACTTTACAACTAAATATCAGTAGCATGCAAAGGTCTTAAAAGAGTTTTATTCATGGAAACACTTAGTTTATGCACATAAAAAGTATATCTCATGGAGAACTCTTTAATCCACATGAATTAAGAGTTTCTCTTTGGAGATCACATAAATCAATCAATACATGCAAGCATTAAACTTCATCTCCTAAGCATGAAACTTCTTGTAAAGTGTATATTATATGAATGGGTAATGGAATTACACTAGAATGGCAATGATTTGATGAAGAAAAATTAAAGGGAATGGGGGAAGGGGCTTCGGCCGAATGAAGAAAAAGAGAGGGGGATGAGAGAAAATTTGAGAGTGAAAATGATCAGCTTGAGTGGAGTGTGGTTTTGGGTTAACTCCTCTCTTTATGGTTCATCATGCACTAATTCAATAGTGGAATTTGGAATGTATTAAAGTGCCTTTCTCCAATAACCAAGCAAAAATGCATGCAAGGGTATTTTAGTCTTTTGGTGGATAGAAGAAGGTTAATGGGGTATGAATTTTCTCTTATGCCCTTTAAATTGAATTGGAGGATATTTACATGCATGGGAAACTAAGTAATTTGCAATTTAAAAATCAACTAATTTATATAAAAACAATTTTTATAAATATAATTGCACCTCCATAAATCACAAAATAAATATAATAAAATAGTTATGATTTTAGAAATTTAATGATATAAAATTTGAAAGTTTATTGTTAAAAAATTTTAAAATCGATTTTTCATATAAAATGAAGTACTTTTGATTATCATTTAAAAATACTAATTGATAAGATTTTCTTTTCAATTTTTTTTATATAAACTAATACATTACATACTTAGTTTATAGGCACTCAGTCATATAGATCGTCCACATTTATAATTCCACACAATTTAAATCTTAATTATAAACACACAATTATATATAGATAAGGTTTAGAAATACCGGTCGTAACAACATCGATTTTTCTCAACTTAATTCCCTGCACTTTTTGTTTTCTTTCTTCATCCCTTACAACCCCCCCTCGCTCTTTCATTATCCCCTACAAAACGAAGCAAACCCTCTTCCTCATATTTTTGAAATCCCCAAATCCAAACCACAGACACCCCCCTTCTTAGTTGCATTTTCATTTTCTGGGTCTCACCGAGTCAGGACCGAGTCTATCTGCATTCAAACTCCCCTGCTTCATTTCCCGAGTCATTGCGCCGAGTCACACACTGAGTCAAATCCGGGGATGCAAATTTTTTGACTTTTGATTTGAATCATTTCCCCAAGTCGAGTCTGCCTTTGCAGTCTTGTGCGAGTTACGCCCTTGTCTATTTGAGTTTCCGTTGTTTTTTATTCCGAGTCAAACCAGCTGCGTGCCGAGTTCTTGGCTAATTCGCGGCACGAGTTCGCCTGAGTCCACTAAGTTCGAGTTGATGTTTCAACGAGTTTAGTCCGAGTTAAAACCCTCTGTCTTCGACTCTATTGCTGTGATTCACTTTGGCACCGAGTTGTTTTCGAGTCGCCGACTAGGTTTGCTGGCCTTCTTTTCTGTGTTTATATTTCTGATTTCTGTCCACACGTCGAGTGACTGCCGAGTTGAAATCGAGTTGTAGTAAGTTTAATCGGTTCTTCTCCTGAGTTGCAGCAGTCCCCTATTTCGTTTTATTTGGATCAAAGTCTTGTTGCGTTTGTGTGTTTGTTTGGCCGAGTCTGTTCTTTTGTTTGTAGTTTAGTTGCTGGCTGTGTTAGCCTTTTTTTAGATTTTATTTTAAGTCATATCAAATTTCCCCAGTCAAGATAATTTGTTTATTTTAGTTAAATTAAATAGATATAGTTAATCTACTATTTTCGATCGGTTATTTGAGTTGAAATTTATTGTTCGTAGTTAGCAAGTGATTGTGTTTTTGGCTAGTCGAATAAACGAACATGTCATGTCCAAATTTTTGTAGAACTTTCTGTAATTATTAGTTTTGATTTAATTGAAAAAAAAATGTTTTAGTGATAATTAATTTTATTAGGTTTATTAAGTAGTTTAAAATAATTTAGTGGTATTTAATTAGTTTAACTAGAGTAAATTCTCTTTTCGACTTTGTAGACTTGAAATTAGTTTTAGTAAAACAAAGAAATTCCCACCTCCCTCTTTAAAGTTCTAGTTCGCCTAAATTAATAATTAAGGAATTGCGAAAATTAAATAGTCTCTGCGGAATGAATCTAAAAATATTAAAATGAGAATTGTGTGCTTATAATTTAAAAAAATGTATATTTTTGGCACATCAAGTTTTTGGCGCCGCTGCCGGGGATCGAACCCGGGTCACCCGCGTGACAGGTGGGAACCCGAGTTTTAGTGTAATTCTTAAAAAAACAAAAAAATCCAAAAAAATTGAAAATTCAAAAAAAATTAAATAGTTAGTTAAATACATAATTGTTGCATCATGCATTTGTTCACCTAGGAGCACATCATCTTAGATTTTATTTTCTTGTTTAATTTTTCGTACCTTATAGATTGTGGTGATTGCTGGAAGACCCAAGGTACGTTAAATTTTTTTTTTTTTTAGTTAGAGCACCTAGTTTAGAGCATCCATAATTGTTTATCGTTTTTATATCTCGTTGTGTGTTGCATCATTTTAAATAAACTTTAAGGGCAAAACCTCATCACAAGATAAAGGGAGGGATTTTATCACTCTTTCCTTGGCCCACAACTATTAAATCCATCATTTTGCATGCCATAGCCTTGTTAATAAAATTAAGTAAACATTGGCCCCTAGGACTTCGTGCTCAACTAGGAAGAAAACCTGAAATGATCAAATCTCTAAATATTCATTCTTTGGTGTCTAGGCTAGCGAAAACTTACCTGGCCATTTAGATTGGTGACTATGCTGGTGTTTAGCCTCTTGGCAATGCTTGCACCTACCTGGCCAATCAGATAGAATACTTTTAATTTTGTGACTTTTAGTAATATCTTTTTGTTAGGAGCAAGTCTAGAATTTTTAGGAACCATAGATTTAGAATTTTTCTTTCGATTTTTTACCCTTTCTTTTGCGTGTTTTAAATTCTCGCACTTATTTGCTACTTGATTCATATCCTGTTTATGCGTACTACATGGATTAGAGATAATTCCTCTAGGTTAGTGAGACTAATTGAGCATACTTCCTCATCGGAATCCGAACCCATAGAAATTCTCGAACCCATAGTAAACATGGCAGTTTCTCTTAAGGATCGCTGTTACCCCGCTCGTTCGGCCCAACCTTCTTGTATTACTCTTCCACCAGTTGATGGTAATAATTTTGAAATTAAAGGTCATCATATTATCATGTCACCTAAATTTACCGGGAGTGGAGGTGAGGATCCATATCTTTTTATTCATGAATTCGAGGAGGTTTGTGCCTTACAAAAACTCCAACAATTAACCGAGGAAATGAGTCTTTTTGGAAATATTTTGATAGATTTAAAAATCTTTTATCCCAATGTCCCCATCACAGAATAGAAAAGTGGAGACTTTGTAAGATTGTTTACGAGGCCTTAGATAGTTCTACAACCGCGTTGTTAGAGTCTATGTGCCAAGGTAAATTCATGGAAAAAGATGAGGATCAAGGTTGGGAGTTTTTCGAGGAATTAGCGGAAAAGACCATGTTGTGGGGGTCTACTAGGGAGCCGAATAGGGAGCCTATTAAGCACAATGAAACACTCGGTTCAATAGCTAACAAAGGCTTGCACTTAGTGGGTAATTCTATAGCAGCCGAAACAAAGTTGGCTACTCTTACTAGAAGATTAGAAGCTTTAGAAACCACTAATGCCCCTTCCCAAGCGTCTAAGTGTGCGAACTATAACTCTAATAGTCATGGACCTCAAAACTTTCAAGAGTTTGAGCAAGTGAACGTTATGTTTCAACCTAGACCTAGGAATGACGCTTTTGCACCCACATACAATCCCGGGTGGAGGAACCACCCGAATTTCTCATGGACACAAGGCCAAAACTACCAATCTCCTCAACCCACTTTTCAAAAGCCTAATCAGAACTCTTACCCCACTTCTAGTCAAAATCCTTATCCAAACCCAATTCAAGCACCCTTGAATCCTCCCGGGTTTAATGATTCGGATAAGAGACTTAATTCCTTAGAAAAGAGTATCGAGGCTTTGCTAAAATCTCAAACTAATTTGACTCAATCTCAACAAGCCTTCATGCAAACCATGACCCAAGATAGGAAATTATTGAATTCCAATGCCCAAGCCATATCTTAGTTAGAGGTTCAAATGAGTCAATTAGCTGTCACGATTTGTGAGCGCGAAAAGAATAAGTTTTCAAGTCAACCTGAGGTGAATCCTAAATTTACGCTTAATCAAAAACCTCATGATGTGAACGCCGTTATCTCTCTACGGTCGGGAAGTCAAGTGAGAAATCGAGTTGGTGTGAACAAAGAAGAGAATTCGAGTTCAGAGATCACTCGAAGCAACCCGAGGATTTCGAATCTAGCGAAACACCTCATCCGATTGCACCACCTTCGAAACCTAGCCCTGATGTGTCTAATGAAAGAGTCTTTACACCAAAAGCTCCGTATCCTCCATGACTTATTTCGAGCAAACAATCGGCTCAAGTAGAGAAGATCTTAGAAGTTTTTAAGCAAGTCAAGGTCAACCTTCCTCTTTTAGATGCCATTTAACAAATTCCTTCTTATGCTAAGTTTCTAAAAGAGTTGTGTACCCATAAACGAACCACTCACGTTCCTAAGAAAGCCATTCTGACATCTCAAGTTAGTTCAATTCTCTCAAATGAAATTCCCGTGAAATATAAGGACCCCGGTTGTCCTACTATTTCTTGTGTCATAGGCAACACTTTTGTTGACAAAGCTTTACTTGACTTAGGTGCTAATGTGAATCTTCTTCCATATTCTGTGTACCAAGAACTCGGTCTAGGTGAATTTCAAAAGACCAATGTCACACTTCAATTATCCGACCGTTCTATCAAAATTCCTAAGGGAATAATTGAAGATATGTTGATTAAGGTTGGTGATTTTGTTTTTCTCGTTGATTTGTGGTCCTAGAAACTGAACCGGTCAAAAATACTAAAAATCAAATTCCAATCATTCTAGGAAGACCTTTTCTAGCCACATCCAATGCCTTGATTAATTGTAGAAACGGTTTAATGAAACTAACATTTGGAAATATGACCATTGATCTTAATATTTTCATGTCGGGAACCAACTCAATGACTATTTTAACCAACACATGGAGATTAATTTAATTGATAAAATGCTTGATCATGAAACCATGAGTGTCGATGATGCTCTTGACTTTTGCTTAAATCATTTTGGTCAAAATTGGGTTGATTCCGATTACACTAATAAGGTCAATGAAATGTTAGAGTCCAGCATTCCTATAACTAACCAAGAGCTTGAACTACTTTCTTTGTCCCTTTATCAAGCTAGTGAACCAGTTGAGCCAAGTCCCCCAGAATTAGAACTCAAACCTCTTCCTAACACTCTTAAGTACATGTTTCTTGGTTCTAATGAGTCTTTTCCCGTCATAATTACTTCTAATTTGACCACATCTCCAGAAGAGGAACTTTTAAGTGTGCTTAGAGAGAATAAAGAAGCCATAGGTTGGAGTATTTCTGATATTAAAGGAATTAGTCTGGCAATTGTCCAACATAGAATTCACTTAGTTGATGATGCTAAACCAGTTAGGGAGCCACAAAGGAGGTTGAACCCAACTTTGATGGAAGTTGTTAGGAAGGAAATTCTTAAGTGCCTAGATAATGGGATAATCTTTCCCATTTTTGATAGCTCATGGGTGAGTCTGATTCAAGTAGTACCTACGAAATTGGGTATTACTGTAGTGACCAACAAGAATGACGAACAAGTTCTCACTCGTGTTCAATCTGGTTGGAGAGTGTGTATAGATTAAAAGAAACTCAATTCTGCCACTAGAAAAATCACTTTCCTTTACCATTCATCGATCAAATGCTAGAAAGGTTAGCAGGTCATTCCTACTATTGTTTCCTAGATGGTTTTTCCGGATATTTTCAAATCCTCATTGCTCCCGAAGATCAAGAAAAGACTACGTTCACATGTCCTTTCAGAATGTTCGCTTATCGTCGTCTCGCTTTTGGTTTGACCACGGCCCCTACTACATTTCAACGATGCATGATGAGCATATTTTCCGATATGGTAGGTGAATTCTTAGAAATTTTAATAGATGACTCTTCCATCTTTGGTTCTTCTTTTCATAATTGTTCAAAACATCTTGACTTAGTTTTAAAAAGGTGTAAAAAAATAAACCTCGTTCTTAATTGGGAAAAATGTCATTTCATGGTTAAAGAAGGAATCGTCCTTGGTCATAAAATCTCGAAAAAGGGAATTGAAGTCGATAAAGCTAAAATTGATCTCATTTCTAGTCTCCCTCCACCAAAATCGGTCAAAATAATTCACTCCTTCTTAGGATATGCGAGTTTTTATAGGCGTTTCATTAAAGATTTCAGTAAAAAAGCTCAACCCTTGACCAATCTTTTTTCCAAAGATGTCAAATTCGAGTTCAATAGTGATTGTTTACAATCTTTTGAACACCTTAAGAAAGAATTGACTTCATCCCCGATAATTAAATCTCCCGATTGGAATGAGCCTTTTGAGTTGATGTGTGATGCCTCTGACTATGCAGTTGGGGCAGTTTTAGGGCAACGAATCAATAAGATACCTCATGTCATATACTACGCTAGAAAGACCTTAAATGATTCCCAACTTAATTACTCAACCACCGAAAAAGGTCTTCTAGCCGTAGTATTTGCCCTCGAGAAGTTTAGGTCTTATCTAATTAGTTCGAAAATTATTGTTTACACCGATCATGCCGCTCTTCGATATATTTTCTTGAAAAAGGATTCCAAAGCTCGTTTAATTAGGTAGATCTTGTTGCTCCAAGAATTTGACCTAGAAATTAGGGATAAGAAGGGGTCTGAAAATGTCGTTGTCGATCATCTTTCTCGATTGGTAGTGGAGTCAACCGTTGACTTACCTTTGAATGAATCTTTTCCGGATGAACACCTTCTTTCTATCTCTACCCTCCTTTGGTTTGCCGACATTATTAATTACCTTGTCACCGGCAACATTCCGACTCATTGGTCCAAGCAAGATAAATCTAAATTCTTTTCACAAGTCAAATACTTCTTTTGGGATGACCCTTATCTATTCAAGTATTGCCCGGACCAAATCATTAGAAGGTGTGTCCCAAATCATGAGTTTAGAAGTGTCCTTTCCTTTTGTCATGATCAACCTTGTGGAGATCATTTTAGTGTAAAAAAGACGGTTGCTAAGATACTTCAAAGTGGTTTTTATTGGCCTAGTTTGTTTAAGGATTCCGCGGAATTCTGTGCCGCTTGTAGTATGTGTCAACACTTAGGAAAGATCACAAGACGTAATATGATGCCAATGAATCCAATCCTAATTATCGAAGTTTTCGATATTTGGGGGATAGATTTTATGGGCCCATTTCCTTGCTCATTTGGCAACCTCTACATTCTCTTAGCGGTCGATTATGTTTCTAAGTGGGTCGAGGCCATTCCAGCTAAGTCTAATGATAACAAGGTCGTTCTTAAATTCTTAAAAGAGGATATATTTTCTCGATTTGATACACCTAGAGCTATCAATAGTGATCAAGGCAAACATTTCAAGAACCATCATTTTGGGTCTCTCTTAAAAAAGTACTCGATCACTCATAAATTGGCCACCCCTTATCATCCTCAAACTAGTGGTCAAGTTGAAGTCTCAAATAGGCAAATCAAACAGATTTTAGAAAAAAATGTCAACTCCAATAGGAAGGATTGGTCAACTAAGTTGATAGATGCTTTATGGGCCTATAGGACCGCGTTTAAGACTATCTTGGGTATGTCTCCTTATCGGCTTGTGTTTGGTAAAGCTTTTCATTTGCTGGTTGAACTTGAACATCGAGCCTTGTGGGCCATTAGGGAGTTGAATTTTGATTTACCCACTACCGGTAGTCATAGGAAGTCGCAATTGTCTGAGATAGAGGAAATGAGAAATGATGCTTATAAAAATGCTAAAATCTATAAAGAAAGAACCAAAGTTTTTCATGATAAATCAATTTTGAGAAAATCCTTTTCTCCCGGTCAAAAGGTTCTTTTGTACAATTCTAGGCTTCATTTATTTCCCGGAAAATTGAGATCTAGATGGGAGGGACCTTACATTGTTAAAGTAGTTTTTCCTCATGGTGCTATTGAAATTGAAAATCTTAAAAATGGTGAAATATTCAAAGTTAATGGACAACGTCTCAAACCATTTTTAGAGTTGCCAGTCGATTCTGAGGAAGAGGTCATCCACCTCATTGACCCATAATCAAGTAAGTCTCTTTCAGTAGGTAGTTTTAACTCTCTTCATCCCTTATCATTCTCCGTGCTTATTTCTCTCTTTTACATACATTGAGGACAATGCATGATTTATGTGTGGGGGAGGATTTTAGTGTAATTCTTAAAAAAACTAAAAAACCAAAAAAATTGAAAAAATCAAAAAATTTAAAAAAAATAGAGACATTTTTAGCTAAGTTGTCTTACTCTCTCTTGAACTTTAATAGTAGTTGGTATTACCATATTTTTCAAAAACTTATATATATAGTGCCTTTTAGATTATTTAAACGTAGTTAGTAAGGTGTCTTTTTTAAACTTGTGATTGAACGGTTTTCACTCTAGATTCCAGGACGGTACTTTTTGCACAAGACCTTTGTTGGAGAGATTGTCTAGGAGCGTTATTCAATACTTGAGAGAGAACCCACATGTTAAAACAATGTCGAATCAAATTTTTGCGAAAAGAAAAGAAAAGAAAAAAAATTGATGAATAAACTACTTCAATACCCATTATTCTATAAACAAAAAATCTTTAGATAATGGGCACAAGTAGAATTGACTAGTCTTGTTTTGTGGCCTTTGTTACTCGAGTTATTAAGTTCGTCGGGGGATTTCAAAACCTAGTGCCCTAAAAGCATCTAGTTTGGGAGTCACTGACCTAAAACTCACTACATGAGTAACATAGAAAGCCTAAGAAAACAGACATCATAAAGTCAATTGAAAAAAAAGATTAAAAAAAGAAGAAAAAAAAAGAAGAAAGGAATAATTTTATGAAGTTTGGGTAGATACTTGTTTTGATAGAGACTGGGTCAGTTCAATATTAGTTGAAAAAGAGAAAATGTTCTTAGACAGTTAAATCCATCAAAGGCCTTAAATTCACTACACACCTTGGGATCTTTTGTAAAAATTCTAAATCGACATAAGCAGATTTGAGTCACCTACATCTTGACTATTATTAGAAGACTCTTTAAGGCACATATTTTCCTTATAAAATCTTTTTGTTGACACAAATGAACATTAGAGTAAAATTGAGGTAGATGCTTGTTAAATTGTCTCAAAGATTTTATGGGTATATCTTCTGTAAACCCTTAGGAGACAACACTCCTCCTATGGAGATCGTCCATGGGTTTAACGGGTTGGTAAACCTAAAATTTTCTGTCAAGCCCGAAAAGGAGCATAGGATTTTTTTTTGTTAGCATTTTTATTTTTTATTTTACTCGAGGACGAGCAAAAGATAGGTATGGGGGCATTTGATAATCTCATAATTTTGCATTAATTAATACCTATTTATTGTTTGCTCCCGAATTTAATAATTTAATTTGTTGCATTTATAGGTATTTTGTACAAAAAGTAGAAAAAGAGAAAAAGAAAAGGAAAATGCAAGAAGGGCAAAAGTGGAAGAAGAAAAAGAAGAAAACAAAAGAAAGGAAAAGAAAAAAGGGAGTTGGCCACATAAAAGGGTCAAGATTCTACCAACACACATGTCAAATGTATAGCTTGGATTTAGCCAACACCCCTAAAACCCTAATTCTTATCCTATAAATACCCACCCCTTGTCTTGTAAACCACACCAAGTAGAATATAACTAACCTAGTATTTTCCATTTTTAGTAGTAGCCTCCTTTCCTTAAAAGTTGTAGATCTACTATTCAAGTTGCAATCATTATTCATCTTTGTAAACACTCCCTTTTTATATTAATGCAAGTATTTTCATTATGGTTGTCTTTGTAGTTTATTGAGCTATGATATCTTTCTAAATCCAATAAGTAATTAGCTTGGGGATGTGAAAGGAGCTAGTTTATATTCTTGTGTTTAGATCTCCTTTAATTTTAGTAGAATAGTTTTAGACTAATGATAAACTAGATTTGATTTTAGTGGTTATTGTGTTTAATGTTCGGCTAAATCTCCATATAAAATAAATTTATGTTGGGGCTTTGGTTGATTAAATACATTTATTTTAACCTAGTTTTTACATAATTCCCCCCTGCATTTTTCTTGTTTAAGTAAAATATTAATAATAGTAAATTAGTGTTTAATCTCGTTTTTACAATTCATTACCCAGCTTCGATTTTTCTCAACTTAATCCCCTGTACCTTTTTTTTTCTTTCTTCATCCCTTACAACCCACCCACCCCCCCCCGTTGTTTCGTTATCCCCTACAAAACGAAGCAAACCCTCATCCTCATATTTTTTAAATCCCCAAATCCAAACCACAGACACCCCTTCTTAGTTGCCATTTCATTTTCTGAGTCTCACCGAGTCAGGACCGAGTCCATCCGCGTTCGAACTCCCCTGCTTCATTTCTCGAGTCATTGCGCCGAGTCACACACTGAGTCGAATGCGGGGATGCAAATTTTTTGAGTTTTGATTTGAATCCTTTCCCCGAGTCAAGTCTGCCTTTGCAGTCTTGTGTGAGTTGCGCCCTTGTCGTTTTGAGTTTCCGTTGTTTTTTATTCTTAGTCAAATCAGCTGCGTGCCGAGTTCGTGGCCGAGTCACGGCGCGAGTTCGCCTGAGTCCACTGAGTTCGAGTTGCTGTTTCACCGAGTTTAGTCTGAGTTAAAAACCCCTGTCTTCGACTCTATTGTTGTGATTCACTCTGGCACCAAGTTGTTTTCAAGTCGCCGACGGGGTTTGTTGGCCTTCTTTTCTGTGTCTATGTTTCTAATTTTTGTCCACACGTAGAGTCACTACCGAGTTGAAACCGGGTTGTGGAAAGTTTGATCGGTTCTTCTCCCGAGTTGCAACAGCCCCCTATTTCGTTTTATTTGGATCAAAGTCCTGTTGCGTTTGTGTGTTTGTTTGGTCGAGTCTGTTCTTTTGTTTGTAGTTTAGTTGTTGGTTGTGTTAGCCTTTTTTTTAGAATTTGTTTTAAGTCGTATCAAATTTCCTATTCAAGATAATTTGTTTGTTTTAGTTAAATTAGATAGATATAGTTAATCTGTTGTTTTTGATCGGTTATTTGAGTTGAAATTTATTGTTCATAGTTAGCAAGTGATTGGTTTTTGGCTAGTCGAATAAACGAACATGACATGTCAAATTTTTGTAGAACTTTCAGTAATTATTAGTTTTGATTTAATTGAAAAAAAATGTTTTAGTGATAATTAATTTAATTAGGTCTATTAAGTAGTTTAAATTAATTTAGTGGTATTTAATTAGTTTAATTAGAGTAAATTCTCTTTTCGACTTTTTAGACTTGAAATTAGTTTTAGAAAAAAAAAATTCTCACCTCCCTCTTTAAAGTTCTAGTTCGCCTAAATTATTAATTAAGGAATTGTGAAAATTAAATAGTCTCTGCAGAACGAATCTAAAAATATTAAAACGAGAATTGTGCGCTTGTAATTTAAAAAAATGTAAATTTTTGGCACATCAGTAACCATCCAGTCCATGGAGTATTTTGATGTCAAATCATTTTGATTTCAAAACATCTCGATTCATGGTTTGCAAATAACCCGGAATAATAGGTATTTGCTCAAGAGATCAATCAATAATAATAAGGAACAAGAGTAAAGGTACTTGCATAATTAACAGTAATTGCAGCAAAATATAAAACGTTTAACTATCCTTAATTTAGAATAGGGAAGAAATACTTGCAAGGTATCATAAGAAGGTTTAAGAATACTTGCCTCAATTGATCCGCTTTCTAGCCTTCAATTACCATTTTATGCTCACTTTTATTCTGTATCCACTCATCTCCTTTACCACATGTATTCAGATTTTACTTTTACTGCCACTGTCTGGTTTTGAATGCCTCTAACTATGTGCATCTATTATAAAAGATACTATTTCAATTAGCTTACAATATATAATGGTCCAGTCTATACGCTTATCCTTATCGTCTACTGATAGGGGATAAAATAAACCTTGATTACGTCATTAATATTGCATTAATTATGTCTAGGGCTACAAGGCCCATTAAAGAAGTCCATATGTAAGGCATTCAGACCAAGAAGGTTAACACATTGATAGGGCCTGATGGAACAAAGAAGGCCCAATAGCCCTGAATATTTATTAATTTCATAATTAATAAATAAGGAAGATTAACAGCTCATTAAATGAGTCCAATCAGTGATATAAATCTGTAAAAGATAGCCTTGAAGGCACCTACACCAATAAGGAGTCTGATTCCTTCACAATAGGACTCTAAAGTCTATTCTAAATCTGAGACTTGTCCCCCAAGTCTCATAACCCTAGTCCAATTCAAGGACTCCCAACATCTATATAAGGGGTCTCACCCCTCCTTTTAGAACTATGTTTTTGGCTTGATTCTCTAATTCAAAGAGATACGTAGGCATCTCGTAAAGGCAGAGTTAAGCTACGAAACACGAGAGCAGCCATTAAAGGCCTTGAGCTCCCGAACCCTAATAATAAATACAATAATTAATACACCCTAGTTTTTATCCATAACATTTGGCGCCATCTGTGGGAAAGCATAACAACAACCATGGTGAGAACACGGAGTGGAAACAGTGTCCCTGAAGGAACACCAGCTGGAACAACTTAAACGATTTCATCAATGGTGGGGATACCCCCACACTCGTACTATGCAGGAACCCCGATAGGGGCAACCGAGCCTCAACCACAAGGGACGAATCCCCCGGCTCTACAAGGAACGAATTCCCCGGCTCCTCAAGGGAAGAATCCCCAATTACAACAGGTACACGCACTTGTGAACTCTCAACCGGTAAGGTATTAATATTCAACTATTGTTACCACTAATCCCCCTACGGGATGCCCCTATACCCCGAGGTTGGAGGAAGTGGAGATGATGGACGGAATGAAGCATGGGGGTAAACACCCCATACATACGAGTATTGGCTCCTATTCCGGAGGACCAGGAATTCTCTGGACCTTACACTGAAAGAGACTCCGAATCTTCGGATGACGATCTGGCTCCTAGGAGGAGGCGTGCTGGTAAAGAACCTATGATTGATGCTAATCGACGCCCCAGAACCACACAAGGGACGAATACCCATGAAGTACATGAGAGGAGGAGCACCTAGTACACATGAGAGGAGGATCACCTAGTACACATGATGTACCCATGAAGAACCTAGTACACAAGGGATCCAAAGGTTGAAGCGCGATCTGGAGGCGCACCTAAGACCTCCACTACCCCCGAGGAGGAGAAATCCTCCGGTCATAGACTTGGATGGTCCAATACCAAGAAGGGTTGTTGTCCCAAGGACTAACCCAAGTGAGCTTCTGCCTTTAAGGGATCCTGATGATCCAACTCCACCATTCACCGAGGAGATAATGAATACCCACATCTCAAGGAAGTTTAAGATGCCCACCATCAAAGCCTATGATGGCACCGGAGATCCCGTCAATTATGTTAGAATGTTCTCTAATGCATTATTGTTGCAGCCCGTGAACGATGCTATTAAGTGTCGGGCCTTTCCTCAAACCCTGACGGGAATGGCTCAAAGATGGTACATCCATTTGCCACCAAATTCGATTGGGTCCTTCAGAGATCTAAGTCAAGCTTTTATCAAACAGTTCATTAGTGGGAGAGTGCATGAGAAAAGTTCGGCATCCCTCATGAGCATTGTGCAGGGAGCTAAGGAGTCCTTGAGTGACTATTGAAACAGTTTCACTAAAGAAGCTTTGAAGGTCCCAGACCTTGACGACAAGGTAGCTATGATAGCACTGCAGCAAGGAACTAGGGATGAGTTCTTCAAGATGTCATTAGCCAAGCGCCCCCTGAAAGCATGTTGCAGCTTCAAGATAGGCCCGGGAAGTATATCAAAGTAGAAGAGAGCATGAGGAAGACAGTAGTGAATAATGAGTCTTCTGGTGGTAAGAAATGAAAGACTGATCTAGAATATAATGCTAAGGATAAGTATCCTAGAACTGAGCAAAACACTGATTCAACCCCGAAGAAGGGAGGACCTCGACAAAAGTTCACTGAATATACTAAACTGAATGCTCCTAGAAGTCAGATCTTGATGGAAATTGAAAGAGATAGGGAAGTCCGTTGGCCTAAACCCCTGAAAGCTGATCCTACTAAGCTAGACAAGACCAAGTATTGTAGATTTCACAAGGACGCTGGTCATGACACCGATGAGTGTAGGCAACTAAAAGATGAAATAGAATTCCTTATTCGAAATGGAAGGCTAAGCGAGTATACTGGAGATGGAGGAGATAGGAATAATAATGGAAGAAGGAACTTTGATGATCTCAAAAGGGATCAGGACGATCAGAGGCGAAACCCCCAACCTAGGAGATCGGTGATTAACACGATCTTTGGAGGACCACGACCCCGAGGGCCAATGATAAATACAATCTTTGGAGGACCAACTGCTGCTAGTTCATCTAAAAATTCGAGGAAAGTATACACTAGAGAAGTTATGCATATTGTCAGAGAAGCCCTGAAAAGGGCTAGGACATGAGTAACAATGACATTTGATGATTCTGACTTAGAGGGTGTGAAGTTTCCTCATGACGATCCTATGGTCATAACACCGATACTAGGGAACAGCCCGGTGAAGAGGGTCATCGTAGACAATGGAGCTTCATTAGACATCTTACTCCATGATACCTTTATAAGGATGGGATACAAAGACTCTCAATTAACCCCAACTGATATGCCAATATATGGTTTTGCTGGAGTCGAGTGCCCCATGAAGGGAATAATAAAATTGCCCCTAACTATAGGACATAAACCATGACAAGCAACACAGATGTTGGAATTTGTAGTGGTAAAGGCTGGATCAACTTACAATGCAATCATGGGAAGAACGGGAATACACGTTTTCAAGGCAGTTCCCTCTTCTTACCATTCAGTAATGAAATTTCCCACCCGAAATGGGATTGGAGAAGAGAGAGGAGATCAAAAGATGGCAATGAGTTGTTATGTAGCCTCTCTTAGGGCTGATGGAGTTGGGGGCAGGTATTGCCTATTGAAGATCTGTATGTCCGTGAGAACAACGAGAAAAGAGGAAAACCAGCAGAAGACTTGGTCCCGATCCCATTGGCTCCCGAGGATCCTGAGAAAGTAACTTTCATTGGAGCATCATTAGAAGAGCCCCTTAGAGGGAAGTTGGTAAGTTTTTTACAAGAGATTTATGATGTGTTTGCATGGTCAGCAGCTGATATTCCTGGCATAGATCGAAATTGATCACTCATAAATTAAACATAGATCCAAATTGAAACACGGTAAAGCAAAAGAAAAGAAGCTTTGCCCCTAAGAGGCAGGAGGCGATCAAGCAAGAAGTAGAAAAGCTCTTGGAGGCTGGTTTTATTGAAGAGATACAATTTTCAGAATGGTTAGAAAACCCTGTAATGGTGAAGAAGGCTAATGGAAAATGGAGAATGTGCGTGGATTTCACTGATCTGAATGACGCTTGCCCGAAGGATTGTTTCCCACTACCAAGGATAGATATATTGATAGATGCGACCACTGGTCATGAGATGCTGAGTTTTATGGATGGATTCAGTGGATACAATCAGATTAAGATGCATAAGGATGACATCCCAAAGGTATCATTCATCACTGACTTTGGTGTTTTCTGTTATCTTGTTATGGTGTTTGGACTCAAGAATGCAGGAGCTACCTATCAAAGGTTGGTAAATAAGATTTTCAAGGATCTTATTGGCAAAACTATGGAAGTGTATGTCGATGACATGTTTGTAACACCCCCAAATCTGGGGTCGGGGATCCGAGTTGTCACGAGTTCTATTTCCCTTAATAACACTTAATCTTAATAAACAACCAACTACTACGTACCGTGACCCCACAATATACACACACACACCACAAGTTATAGTCTCAGAGATGAATACCAAAAATAACACAAGTCATTTTATTCCACAATTATAAGTCATTACACCTCAAAAGGGGTTTCTGAATAAATTTACATATTCTTTGCCATTATTACAATTCATAAATATACATAAGTCTGGTACATCAACAGTTGAAAACCTAGCCTATTGGTAGTTCTTACCTCAGCTACAACAACATCAACGCCTACAGGAAACTGCGGAACGTTTCCTATCCGCTCGTAAATTGGGGGCTTGGTCCTGTTCATCTTATCTAGCTGTTATTATGTGATGAAGAAAGGAAGCAAGGGTGAGCAAAACAGCTCACCAAAATAATATGTATAGTAATTAACAATATACTAGCCTTCTCATAATAGTCAAGAAAGTCTTGGTCAAGGAGAAATGAACCAAGTTTGATATCTTAATGCGACGAAGTCGTAAAATATTCAGTATATATATACATATATACTTTTCAAAATCCTTGAAATCCTCTAACATGTATAATATACACAGAGTTCCAGTTTATAACTGTATAAAAATATCATTGCAAGGTGATCTCATATATCTAACCTTGTCTCAACATTTTTCTGAAAATCTTTGTCATCCATAAGATAATCATTAACCAGATATAAGTTGAAAAGATGAAGTTACAAGATACTCCAATATAATTATATCTTTTCCGAATACTACTTGAACTACCACTGTTCAAGGTATAATCAGTTTCAAAAGTTCATCACATAGATGAGGCTACAAGATAAGACTTGAATAGATTCAATCTTTGAAATATCATTATAAAGAATGAAGTTACGAGATATTTCATTAAATCCCGATATATATATACACCTATATATATATACATTTCATACACCCCTTGAAAGCCTCTGTTATGAAAATTATAAACAGAGTTACAATATCCAATAAATTTGGAAAGGCGAAAACCTTGGCATAAACCTGATATCTTGTTGATCAGGCAAAGATACCAATTAAGTCACCTTTTCTACTAGTAGATGGGTGAATCCCCCACCGGTCATCACCCTGGCCGCATTAGGAACTTGTGCTAGACCGCCACCTGGCCTCTTACACGTTGATGGACTGCCAGCCAGCCACTTACACTTTGATAGACCGTACCCCGGCCTGTCGATTATGCCGACTCAATTAGATGGACTTACTTCCCGAACGTTGGGCAAGTAATCAAATTCTTTTATCAAAACCGCAACCTCATTGCGAATATAAAATACACCACAGAGTCGGATCCCTCAGATTTTTAAGCGAGTATTTAAATCCCCTTCGAAAGGAAGATCTTAAATTTGAAAACGAGTTTTGGGATCCGCTCTAACTTTTAAATCATTTTGAAGACTCGAAAACATTTTAAAGAATGTTTAGAGTAATGATGATTTAATGAAATAAATCAGTCCCGATATATTAGAAAATATTCGTATATTATTATTTAAATAATATTCCCATAAAAGATAATCTTTATAAAATAATTGAAGTAGAAGTTTTAAAACTCATACTTAAAATAAATAATAAATAACAAAAGATATACTTATACGAAATTACGATCCTTATTTGAATAATCAAAATAAGTTTGGTTATTATCCAAAACTATCGAATATACCTTATCTGATTAGTAGTTATAGAAAACTATATATATATATTATATTCGGGAACATCGACTCCCGGTTTAGAAAAATGTTCACCTTTGGGTCCCCTATACTAAGGGTATAAGCAACTACTGCTTATCTCTAGCATAGGTATTATGCAGTTTATAAGCATTTGAATTGATAATAGAATATCAAGATTTCACAACATGCATATATATACCATATCAACATGCTCCAATATATCGCAGTATTTGCTAATAATAGTCATGCACTTATGTCAAGATAATGCATCAATATATTTACATCACAACAATAGTATAACGGGTAGAAAACTTTCCTGAGTGTTCCGGGGTAGACTTAAGCTTAGAGTGGGTCCGGTAACCTATGAACAATAACATAAGCCAGAATTAGACCACGGTCGCTTAAGAAACTAGTCAAAACTCACTCATACCCTAACGGCCGCTTACGGTCACTTATACGCTTACCAATTTGCGTTAATCGCTCGCGTACCCTCGGTTCCACTAATTTTAATAAATTAACCGTTACAAATTTTAAGGCGACTCTTTCGCGAGAACTTTACTAACTCCTTATTCACTTGACATAATTCTCTCGTGTTTCGATTAATCATTTAAGGGTCTCAATTATGGTCTCAAAGTTACTCGAGGTTTCGGGGTTCGCTCGCGAAATGCCGTTACTTAAAATGGCCATTTCTCATCGCTCGTAACTCGGATTAAGTCGAACGACATATCAAAACAAAGCTCATAACATGAACTATCTAAACATGGCAAAGGTCAGAATCTTATAGTGAGTTCACGGGTCCTAAAGTTAATCACAGAAACAGTTAAGGAAAATCGAGCATTATGACGGCTAGAACTTAGCGATTTCCAATATTTTTACCACTCCAAATCAATCCCTTCCAACTACAATCCATCCACAAGTTCAAGATTTAAATTTAGGCTACTGATATTAGTCAAAAAAAGGTCAAAAATGTAATTCCAATTCAATATTATACCATCTCCATAATCAACTAATCTACTTAACAACCAAAGTTCAATTCAAACTTAATCATTCAAACAACTACTTATCCATCCAAACCATCCCAAAATTCAAGCAACAAACTTAGTACTTAAAGGTTCAGAAGTTTTATACCTTTATTTGTAAAGGGAAAGTTGCTAGGAAGCCTTAAAACCTTGATTAATCCTTATACAAGCATGGATCTCACAACCAATCAAGAAAACAAAAAGTTAGATTTTGAAGTTTCTAAAAGTCTGATTTAAATAACTGCAAAAATGAGGGTCTTACCTTGCTTATTTGGATGAGACTTGTGAACAAGAGTTGTAGGACATCTCAATACCTTTCCAATGAGATATAGAACACAGTATTTTAGTGAGTATTGAAGGAGATATGGCAGTTTGAAGTTGCTGGGTTTGTTTTGGCCGAGAGCTTTCTTCTTGGAAGGCAAAGTCAACTTCCAATTTTGTGTGTTATGATTTTACTTGGTTGCTTCTTTTGCTTTGTTAATTAAAATTTTACCATGGTAAATAATACTTGTCTCACATTCAACCAACTAAACATATCCATTTGTCATGCCTATGTCATCTTGATTGTATCATCTTTTAACACATGTCTCTTCCTTGTGGTTTGATGATGTCATACTCCTTGGCTTCTTGTACAAGATTGTCTCTTGATCGTTCATTTGTTTTACGGTTCACTTAACTTTCATTTCCATTCGTCATTTGAGGGATCATATCCGGGATCTTATTACTTGGGTTCCCCTAAACCTTTCTCAATATCTTAAATTCCTTTTTTTATCCTCTCTTATAATCCTTGAATTTAAATCCTTTTAATCATGTTACCTTATACTCAATTCTTTCGGTATCTAGTGGATTTTCGGGAAAAATCAAAGTGTCCGGATCCGATTTCTAATGACCTTTACATACACTCATTTACTTTAGTAATATGATCTTAGAATTTCCATAACAGTACTCCTATATAGCATGGTCTGATAATTTCCTTAATCAGCATAATCAGCAAAAGTTACTATTCGTCAGTGTCTCATAAATTCCAAAATTTGGGGTTATTATAGTCTCCCCTCATTAAGAGGATTCCGTCCCAGAATCAAATAGAAAATGAATAGGGATACTTTTCTAGCATTGCACTTTCTAGCTCAAGTTAATTCTTCCCACATTGTGGTTTTACCAAAAAAACCCTAACTAGTCTGATAACGCTGTTGCTAAGCACTTGCTCCTTTCAATCCATAACCCTTACTGGTTGCTCCATATAGGTCAACTTTGGTTGCATGCCTATGCGCTCGTATTCCCTTATATGTCTGACATTCGGATTATCCTTCCTTAATATTGATATGTGGAACATGTTATGGACTTGCTGCAGGTTCCGGGGTAGGGCCAGTTCATTTGACAGCTTCCCAATACATCTTAATATAGCCAAGGGTCCAACAAATCGTGGACTTAGCTTTCCTTCCTTTCCGAACCTCATCAATCCTCTCCAAGGGAATACCTTTAACAATAATAGGTTCCCTACTTCATACTCTTTGTGCTTTCGTTGTCAAATCAGCTTACTTCTTATGTACATCTTGGGCTACTACCAGCCGTCCTCTGATTAGATCTATTATATCCTTGGTCCTTTGGACCACTGCTGGTCCGAGCATCTTGCGCTCTACAACTTCATCCTAACATAAGGGAGATCGATATTGTCTTCCCTCAAAGGGTCTCATAAGGCGACATCTCGATACTGACATACGATCTATTGTCGTAAGAAAACTCAATCTGTGTTAAGTGATCATTCCAAATTCTTTCAAGTCTATTGCATAGACTCTTATCATAGCTTCTAGCGTTATAGCTTTTGCTTCTCAATATCCACTCTTTTCTAGTTCGTAATCGATACTATCTCCCGTACCTAATATTATACTGGTTACACTTTTGCTCATTAGCGTCGTATAACCTTTTAATAACAGCGTCAACCTTAGTATCACGAATGCGTTAGATTCGGAATACCACCATACTGATACTACTTCCTTTTTAGCTGCTTCTATCTTCGAAAGCTTGATCCATCATATAGAAGTAAAAGAATTTATTGAGAGATCACTATGATCATGAACACTTGTTACATCGCATAGTTAGTACAGAAGGTGGTCAGCCTTTAGTACTTGACAAGCAATTAAACAACATGTGGTATCCTTCTAGGCTTCTATCACACAGATAAATAGTCATTCGGCAATACCTCCCCTTCTGGAAGGGTTGTTCTTCTCAGCTTACATGAAATGAAAAGGAGAGAAAAGAACGAATTGAAGAGAATTGTATAAAAAAATACTGCCACAAAATATCTGGCTTGGAATCTACCTCTGAACTATAGAGGTTTGTCATAGGAGAACAAAACATAAATGTATATATATCAACATTAAGTATTATAGCATCGCATTTCACATGCCTAAATATTTTTTCTATTCCGCCCATCATTCTATGGACCCATGCTCTTGCTCGAGCTTATAAACAATCACCGTTGGAACTCCCTCGACAACGAAAATCGAATATGGGATTTCATTCTAGACATCATCGATATTAGAATTCTACGCTTTCCCCACAACCTTCCTCATATAGTAATACGATTCTCTGTCGATAAGAAAGAATAAATATTCAATAGGTAGATAATCCACTAGTTAGTCTATCAATGATAACTTATATATCACCACGACCCGATTAGTGGTGCTCAATCCCAACATCCATTACAATACAACTCTCCCGGTTGTTATCATCTCATTATTCACAGAATCATTGCTGCATTACTATAGTCCACCGTGGACCTACGGTAGTCATTTGTTTTCCTTGAAATCTTAATATCTAACTATACAAAGTCCATACCTATCGTATCAAATTCTTCTAAGGAGCTAACATAATCACCATTCATGATTCATGAAGAACACTCCTGATCCTGACGTACATACAGGACATGAAGCAAATAATATTGCGGAAGAGTTTCAATGAAAGCAACGATAGCAGGCTAATACCATTATTAACCATACGTCTTTATTAGGAGACATGAAGCTCCAAGGTTCATTTAGTCCTTTCGTAACATGATCCTGGCTTATCTTAAGATAGGACCTTCTAAGATAGGTAGCCCGCTCACAGCGCTACAAGAATTAAATCTTTACCAAACTATTATTACGGTTGAGTATCGCACCATCATCAGAAGGAATGTCAATCTTTCACACCATAATATAACCTTCACGACTTTAACCATCATCACTGTATTCCTCTGGCACGAGCGCCTATAATTGCTCTCTTACACTTAGAGTGTCGGCCACCTCATTGGCTTTTCCTGATAGTAATAGTTCCTTATAATCAATGTCTTTTGAATCACCTTCAACTAAATTTTCTACCTCATTTCTAATTACTACTTATGTGAAAATGCTTTTCCTTACGCTTTGGTGAGAAAAAAAAATATCACCATTTTTCCAAAAGTTATTGCCTCGTTCTTTAGAGGTTAACATTGTCACGACTGACTCTCCATCATACTTAGGACGTATTTTATCTTAGGTCCTAATTGCCTTAAATAATTTCGACCTTTACTGGTTCGATCCATACTTTCTCATGGTTTAACACGTGCCCCACTTGGCATTATTATTATGTCATATTTTTTTTACCAAAGTTTCTATTTGTAAAAACTTAAATATCACCACTCTTTTTGTAACTTCTCCAAGGTTATTCTTAAAGCATTCCTCATGTACTCCCTAGATACAGGGCATATCAAAATACCATTTACTAATACTAGAATCATTGTCTATATAGTTCTGAAAAACTTTCTCCTCTAATCTTTAAAGATTGTTGTTACTTTAATCCTTTCCAATTCATACTGTCAAAACTCATACTGTCCCTATTAAGGGTGAAATGCCAACCTTTATGCATTCCCCTAGCATTCATCTTAAGTTACCGAGGTTCTATCCTTAATACCACCTTTAAAAAGGTACATGCATCCTTCCATGGATAAATCAAGTCATATATCCTTGATAGATTATCTTATTTAATCATTCCCATCTCGATAGTCTATACCAAATTTGACAATAGCATCCTTATTCAAAATGAGGTCAATCAATATGGCCTCCAAAAGATAACAACGGTTATCCGCTTTTCTTGCCTGATTTAGTAATGATAACAGGGATGTTCTAGAAGATATTGGTCGTGTTCAACATGAACTTTTTAGTTCTAACTACTCATTTACCTCTTTATTTATCTCAACAGTCATCTTAATATTGGGATATCTTTTATACCCAGCGTCCCCCTTTTTGGGTATCAATTCACATGCGTTACTTACACTTCACATTCTTGAAGGTCACTTCCTTCATCCAATTTCCTAATTTCTTATTTTCTTGTCTCCTCAGTCTATCCGCGTCTCATTATTTATCCTTTAAACTATCTCAAGGTTTCCTCAAATCCTCCCAACTTAAAGGGGATAAAATATATGTATCTCTTATGCCTTCAACCGTCGACTTTAACTCATGGTGAATCACCCTCGACCGGACGATCATATACTTTTCTATTTCTATTACTATGAGTCTTTAGGGTTTCCTCATACCCAACTCCCTTATCATTCCTCAAACTCTATTGCCTTTATATTCCTTTCCACTTCAGTTTCTTTTTATTTTCCTTTCTCTTACAATCACTTCATGAACCCACTAATCATTGACTTCAAACATCACGTCGTTCTGGGATTCTTGTCCTCCAAATGAAGCTTGACAACTTTTACAACTTAGATTCATAATTCATCATACTCGTCTGCCTTTGTTCTGGCTCTAAAGTTTTTACATTATCTCTATAACCTTGGGAAGTACTTTCCCGAAAACAATTGACTGAACTTTAATCGGTTTATTATAACCTCTGGCCCCGTGTCTTTCTTGGCCTTTCACCAGCGGGTGGCCTCTCTCTTAGGAGGGTAAGTGACAAAAATAGTCTTTTGTGATTCATCAATCATTTAAAATCTCAAATGATTCCTATATTTCCTTTAGCCAGACTCTTGCCTCGACTGGGTCAGCTTGTTCCTTGGAACTCTGAGAGCTTAGCGACTTAAAGGTCCTGAAAAAATTTC
Source organism: Apium graveolens (assembly GCF_009905375.1). Classification (NCBI taxonomy): domain Eukaryota; kingdom Viridiplantae; phylum Streptophyta; class Magnoliopsida; order Apiales; family Apiaceae; genus Apium; species Apium graveolens. Next base: position 39,156,808 of record NC_133657.1, on the reverse strand, counting down.
TCACCGCATTGTTTCCTCAGGGTGGTGGTTGGGGATAATAGTCTAAGTTCTGTTTAGAAAGGTCCATGAATTGTCGTATAGGAGTACCGTCTCAGGTCTCCTTTCCTTACTCGACTTCTGTTTCCTTAGTCTGAACGTTCCCTCCTCCTCCCCATAATCGGGGTCATCCTACATATTTTAAATCCTCATTTTCCACTTTATTATGTTATGGGTTCCTTCTATCTTGATGGCGACCTCCCTGACTATCACGTTCAGGGTTTTCTATAAATCTTATTCCTCAAACTAGGGCTTTCATCTAAGATCTCATCTTTAAGCTCTTGAACATTTGGAACCCAAATTCAGTAGGAACACCTCATTATTCCCTTATCATCTTTCTCGGTATTAATCTCTTCTCCAGTCATTGGCTCTCTGCCTTCACTCATCAATTTTTCTTGGCACAATATGATCTTTTTCAATAATTCGGGATGTATTAAAATCTCAAACAGCTTTTCGCTACCGGCTCCGGTTACCTTCACTTCTATTTCCATTTTCTCGTAATCTCTTACCAATTTTTCTGAAGACATTATCATCTTGAGTCTCTCCTTTCTACTAAGGGCATCAGCCACCACATTAGCTTTCCCTGGATGATAAAGAACCTCATAATCGTAATCCTTGATTAGCTCTAACCACCTCCTCCGGTGCATGTTGAGCTCTTTTTGTGTGAAAATATACTTGAGCTCTTGGGGTTTGCGTAAACCTCGCACTTCTCTCCATAAAAGTAGTGTCTCCAATATTTAGGGAAAAACTATTGTCGTGAGCCCAAGATCATGGGTGGGATATCGAATTTCATATTCCCTTAATTTTCTTGACGTGTACACGATTACCTTACCGTGCTGCATAAGCACGCACCCTAAGCCCTTGTGCGAAGCGTCACTACAATTCACAAAATCTCCTTTTACATCCGGCAACGGCAATATAGGGGTCATCACCAACCTTTGCTTCAGTTCTTAAAAGTTGTTCTCGCATTTCTCTATCCATCCGAACTTCTCAGTCTTACGAGTAAGCCGTGTTAAATGGGCTACTATCTTTACAAACTTGAATGAACCTACGGTAGTTATCGGCCAATCCTACCGCTGGTAGTCATCCTGACCAAGGTCATCCATTCCTCATCGGTCCTTTCTTCGTCCTTGTCAGGATCCTCCACAGAATCCTCTTCAGCAACAATCCCTTCTGGGATAACATCCTCAACCACTACCTCCTTAATATGACCATCATTTGGTCCCTCATTAGGGTGCTCCATTGGATCCACAATCTGATCCCCAATATGTAGTAAAACATCATTGTATTATTGCTCTTGAACTTCAGGGTTTGGAGTCCCACTACCATATAAGATAACGAACTACGCTTCTATTACGAGATTTATAAGGGTTCCCATAAGGGTTTTAACTGTCAGTACTACGTTAGGTAGTCTGACTATGACCTTGGCAGGAGTTTTATTATCTTAGTGACCTTCTTATCTTAACGTCGCATCATCTCTGAGGTATATAACGCTTAGCTCTGATACCATTTCTGTAACACCCCCAAATCTGGGGTCGGGGATCCGGGTTGTCAAGAGTTCCATTTCCCTTAATAACACTTAATCTTAATAAACAACCAACTACTACGTAGTGTGACCCCACAATACACACACACACACCACAAGTTATAGTCTCAGAGATCAATACCAAAAATAACACAAGTCATTTTATTTCACAATTATAAGTCATTACACCTCAAAAGGGGCTTCTGAATAAATTTACATATTCTTTGCCATTATTACAATTCATAAATATACATAAGTCTGGTACATCAACAGTTGAAAACCTAGCCTATTGGTAGTTCCTACCTCAGCTACAACGACATCAACGCCTACAGGAAACTGCAGAACATTTTCTATCCGCTCGCAAATTGGGAGCTTGGTCCTGTTTATCTTATCTAGCTATTATTGTGTGATGAAGAAAAGAAGCAAGGGTGAGCAAAATAGCTCACCAAAATAATATGTATAGTAATTAACAATATATGAGCCTTCTCATAATACTCAAGAAAGTCTTGGTCAAGGAGAAATGAACCAAGTTTGATATCTTAATGCGACGAAGTCACAAAATATTCAGTATATATATACATATATACTTTTCAAAATCCTTGAAATCCCCTGACATGTATAATTTACACAGAGTTCCAGTTTATAACTGTATAAAAATATCGTTGCAAGGTGATCTCATGTATCTAACCTTGTCTCAACGTTTTTCTGAAAATCTTTGTCATGCATAAGATAATCATTAACCAGATATAAGTTAAAAAGATGAAGTTACAAGATACTCCAATATACTTATATCTTTTCTGAATACTACTTGAACTACCACCGTTCAAGGTATAATCAGTTTCGAAAGTTCATCATATATATGAGGCTACAAGATAATACTTGAATAGATTCAATCTTTGAAATATCATTATAAAGAATGAAGTTACGAGATACTTCATTAAGTCCCGATATATATATACACCTATATATATATATACATTTCATACACTCCTTGAAAACCTCTGTTATGAAAATTATAAACAGAGTTGCAATATCCAATAAATTTGGAAAGGAGAAAACCTTGGCATAAACCTAATATCTTGCCGATCAGGCAAATATACCAATTAAGTCACCTTTTCTACTAGTAGATGGATGAATCCCCCACCGGTCATCACCCTGGCAGCATTAGGACCTTGTGCTAGACCGCCACCCGGCCTCTTACGCGTTGATGGACTGCCACCCAGCCACTTACACTTTGATAGACCGTACCCCGGCCTGTCGCTTATGCCGACTCAATTAGATGGACTTACTTCCCGAACGTTGGGCAAGTAATCAAATTCTTTTATCAAAACCGCAACCTCGTTATGAATATAAAATACACCACAGAGCCGGATCCCTCAGATTTTTAAGCGAGTATTTAAATCCCCTTCGAAAGGAAGATCTTAAATTTGAAAACGAGTTTTGGGATCCGCTCTAACTTTTAAATCATTTTGAAGACTCGAAAACATTTTAAAGAATGTTTAGAGTAATGATGATTTAATGAAATAAATCAATCCCGATATATTAGAAAATATCCTTATATTATTATTTAAATAATATTCTCATAAAGGATAATCTTTATAAAATAATTGAAGTAGAAGTTTTAAAACTCATACTTACAACGAATAATAAATAATAAAAGATATACTTATACGAAATTACGATCCTTATTTGAATAATCGAAATAAGTTTGGTTATCATCCAAAACTATCGAATATACCTTATCTGATTAGTAGTTATAGAAAACTATATATATATATTATACTCGGGAACATCGACTCCCGATTTAGAAAAATGTTCACCTTTGGGTCCCCTATACTAAGGGTATACGCAACTACTGCTTATCTCTAGCATAGGTATTATGCAGTTTATAAGCATTTGAATTGATAATAGAATATCAAGATTTCACAACATGCATATATATACCATATCAACGTGCTCCAATATATCACAAAATTTGCTAATAATAGTCATGCACTATGACAAAGATAATCATCAATATATTTACATCACAACAATAGTATAACGGGTAGAAAACTTGCCTGAGTATTCCTGGGTAGACTTAAGCTTAGAGTAGGTCTGGTAACCTATAAATAATAACATAAGCCAGAATTAGACCACGGTCGCTTAAGAAACTAGTCAAAACTCACTCATACCCTAACGGTCGCTTACGGTAGCTTATACGCTTAACGATTTGCGTTAATCGCTCGCGTACCCTCGGCTCCACTAATTTAATAAATTAACCGTTATGAATTTTAAGGCGACTCTTTTGCGAGAAATTTACTAACTGCCTTATTCACTTGACATAATTCTCTCATGTTTCGATTAATCATTTAAGAGTTTCAATTATGGTCTAAAAGTTACTCGAGGTTTCGGGTTCGCTCGCGAAACGCCATTACTTAAAATGGTCGTTTCTCATCGCTCGTAACTCGGATTTAGGCGAACGACATATCAAAAAAAAGCTCGTAATATGAACTATCTAAACAAGGCAAAGGTCAGAATCTTACAGTGAGTTCACAGGTCCTAAAGTTAATCACAGAAACAGTTAAGGAAAATCGGGCATTATGACGGCTAGAACTTAGCGATTTCCAATATTGTTACCACTCCAAATCAATCCCTTCCAACTACAATCCATCCACAAGTTCAAGATTCAAACCTAGGCTACTGATATTAGTCAAAAAAAGGTCAAGAATGTAATTCTAATTCATTATTATACCATCTCCATAATCAACTAATCTACTTAACAACCAAAGTTCAATTCAAACTTAATCATTCAAACTACTTATCCATCCAAACCATCCCAAAATTCAAGCAACAAACTTAGTACTTAAGGGTCCAGAAGTTTTATACCTTTATTTGTGAGGGGAAATTTGCTAGGAAGCCTTAAAACCTTGATTAATCTTTATACAAGCTTGGATCTCACAACCAATCAAGAAAACACAAAGTTAGATATTGAAGTTTCTAAAAGTCCTATTTAAATAACTGCAAAAATGAAGGTCTTACCATGATTATTTGGACGAGACTTGTGAACAAGAGTTGTAGGACATCTCAATACCTTTCCAACGAGCTATAGAACACAACATTTGAGTAAGTATTGAAGGAGATATGGTAGTTGGAAGTTGCTGGGTTTGTTTTGGCCGAGAGCTTTCTTCTTGGAAGGCAAAGTCAACTTCCAATTTTGTGTGTTATGATTTTGCTTGGTTGCTTCTCTTGCTTTGTTAATTAAAATTTTACCATGGTAAATAATACTTGACTCACATTCAACCAACTAAACATATCCATTTGTCATGCTTATGTCATCTTGATTGTATCATCTTGTTTGTGTCATTTTTTAACACATGTCTCTTCCTTGTGGTTTGATGATGTCATACTCCTTGGCTTCTTGTACAAGATTGTCTCTTGATCGTTCATTTGTTTTATGGTTCGCTTAACTTTTATTTCCTTTCGTCGTTTGAGGGTTCATATCCGGGATCTTATTACTTCGGTTCCCCTAAACCTTTCTCAATATCTTAAATTCCTTTTTTTTATATCATCTCTTATAATCCTTGAATTTAAATCCTTTTAATCATGTTACCTTATACTCAACTCTTTCGGTCTCTGGTAGATTTTCGGGAAAAATCAAAGTGTCCGAATCCGAATTCTAACGACATTTACATACACTCATTTACTTTATGGAATACTAATACGATCTTAGAATTTCCATAACAGTACTCCTATATAGCGTGGTCTGATAATTTTTCTTAATCAGCATAATCAGCAAGAGTTACTATTCATCAGTATCTCATAAATTCCAAAATTTGGGGTTATTTCAATGTTAGTCAAAAGTCTGGTGAAGACTGATCACATAACCCATTTGAGGGAAGCTTTCGAGGTACTGAGATATCACAAAATGATGCTAAATCTTGCAAAGTGTGCTTTCGGAGTGGGATCTGGAAAGTTTTTGGGATTGATGGTCTCCAAGCGAGGAATCGAGGCCAATCCCGATAAAATAAAAGCTATCCTGGATATTGAGCCACCGTGTTCCATAAAGGACGTTCAGAAACTCACCGGAAGAGTTGCGGCTCTAGGTCGATTTATCTCCAAATCTAGAGACAAGTGCTTGCCATTTTTCAAGTCCTTGAAGAAAGTAAAAGATTTCATATGGACTCAGAAAAGTTAGGAGGCGTTTGAAGGATTAAAGAAGTACATGGTTCAAACCCCGTTGTTGGCTAAACCAGCTCTGAATGAAACTTTGTACTTATATTTGGCCATTTCAGGAAACGCCTTGAGCGCTGTATTGGTTAAGGAGGAACTTAAAGTTCAGAAACCCATATATTATGTCAGTAAGATTCTGCACGGAGCTTAATTGAATTATTCAACTATTGAAAAGTTTGTTTTAGCCCTGGTGATGGCTTCAAGGAAGTTGCGTCCCTACTTCCAAGCTCATAAAATTGAAGTTCTAACAAATCAGCCTTTGAGAAACATCATTCACATTCCCAAAGCTAGTGGGAGACTAATTAAATGGGGCAATAGAGTTGGGAGAGTTTGACATCAAGTACAAGCCGCGAACGACATTAAAAGCCCAGGAATTAGCTGACTTCTTGGTGGAGTGTGCCATACCCAACCAAAAAGTCGGGGGGCACGAAGATACTATACCCCAAGACACGGAAGGTAATAAAGGAGACAAAGAAGAGGGTGTTAAAGAGAAGGAATATTGGGGTCTCTATTTTGATGGAGCATCAAAAACAAATTCGAGTGGAGCAGGGCTTGTTTTACAAAGCCCAAATGGGTTCTTGATTAAATATGCCATGATGTTAGGCTTCCCAACCATAAATCATGAAGCTGAGTATGAAGCTCTAATAGCTGGCCTTGGCCTAGCATGAACATTGAGGGTCAAGAATTTGAAAGTTTGTGGGGATTCCAATCTTGTCATATCCCTAGTCAAGGGAGAGTTCGAGGCAAGAGACGGAATAATGGCTATGTATGTCCGCCTAGTAAGGGATGTGATAACTCAATTTGATGAATGCCATATGGAGCATATTCCAAGAGAAGAAAATGCTAAGGCAAATGCATTATCTAAGTTCGCTTCATCAGAGTTAGAGAATAGTTCAGGAAGTGTATACTTTCGCGTTTTGAAAACACGAAGCATGTTGTTATGCTTGTAGCCCCTATAGGACTGGGACATCATGGATAGATCCCATTAAGGCCCATATTCAAACTGGTTGGCTGCCAAATAATGTGACCGAAGCACGAAAATTGGTTGTTCGAGCACTGAGATATTTCTTGATCGATGAGATTTTGTACAAAAGATCTTATGTAGTTCCTTACTTAAGATTTCTCAGGCCTGATGAGGCACACTTGGCCCTCGAAGAAGTACATGAAGGTATTTGTGGGAAACACTTGGGGGGCAGAGCACTGGCTCATAAGATAACCCGTTTAGGCTTTTATTGGCCAGAGATGATGGTCGATGCCAAAGAGTATGTGAAGAAGTGTGATCGTTGTCAGAAACATACACCGGTTGTTCGACAACCCCCCGAGATGCTGACTTTCGTCAACTCTCCCATCCCTTTTGCCTTGTGGGGAATGGATATACTTAGTCCTTTCCCCATGGCCACGGCATAAAGGAAGTTCTTGATTGTAACTATAGATTATTTTACTAAGTGGATTGAAGCTAAACCTTTAGCCAAGATCATAACCAAACAGGTTGCACAATTCCTGTGGGAAAACATCATGTGCAGATATGGAATTCCCCGAATCCTGGTCACCGATAATGGAACACAGTTCAATAATGAAGAGTTCAGGAAGTATTGTGAGGATAATAAAATCGAATTGCGGATCACCTCCGTAGCTCATCCACAATACAATGGACAAGCGGAAGTGGAAAATCATATAATTTTAGATGGGATGAAGAAAAGGATCGAGAAATCCAGGAATAATTGGGTGGATGAAGTACTCCCGATACTTTAGGCTTATCGGACCACTTGTAGAGTCACAACTGGAGCAACTCCCTTCATGTTAGCATATGGGGCATAAGTCGTTGTTCCTGTAGAAATATCGCACTTATCTCCCAGAATCCAAGCTTTCAATACTGACGAAAATGAGGAGGGGCAAAGATTAGACCTGGATTTAATAGATGAAGTACGAGATGCGGCGCACGCAAAGATAGTGGAATGTCAGAAGAAAGCCTCTTTTTATTACAACCTAAGGGTAAAAGAGAGATTATTCAAGCAAAGAGAGTTGGTCCTAAGGAAGGTGGAAGCCTCTGGTGTAGGGCAGAAAGGAAAGCTCGCCCTGAATTGGGAAAGACCGTAAAAGATTAAGAGCGTTCAAGGAAGGGGATCTTACAAGTTGGAAACCATGGATGGAGAAGAAATACCTCAGACTTGGCACGCTCAAAACCTGAAAGTTTACTACCTATAGATTATACTTACTATAGTGGTAACAAGGTTCAAAAGCACCTTGAAGTTTTGCTTGTTTATGATTTTATATCTCGGTTGCAGTAGGATTTGTATATAAGTTCGTGACTGTTAATGGTTGAACCCATGTTATGTAAGGTTTTGAAGAACCAGACTATATATAATTGAGTTGAAATTATTTCAATCTTTGGATATCCAAGTTGTGAAAGTACTTTGTTTGATTTTAGCAAGATTCATGCTTTGATCACTAAAAAAAGAAAACTTCAAGAATTCTTCCATTATAAGAATGCCATGAGCAGCATTGGCGATGTTAGATATATTTGAGATGTCATGTCTAATCTGTTGTGTTTAGTTTTCAGAACTTAATATCAGGACTTACTGGAAATCAGAACTTACTGAAGTCAGAACTTATATCAGAACTTAAGGTCGTCAGGATTTATATCAGGACTTAAGTGCGGATACTTCAAATAAAGAAAGCAGCTGATTTACAGGAAAGGATCGTGACTAAAACAATAGAAGATATGAATGAAGAGTTAGAAGACTAGAAGACTTGTAGAAGATAATATCTGATTGATATATTTTAGGAGACAGAATTATATTCCATATCAATTAGAAGATATCTTGTAATTGTGTACTATATAAACACAGCTGAGGGTTTACACTATATGTGTTATCATTCATCGAGAACATTATACATTTGTAACCTAGCAGCTCTTAGTGATATTGTTCATCATTGAGAGAGAACAACTGTTCTATTGTAACATAGTTTATTATATTGAATATACTTGATTACTGTTACATACTTGTGTTGATAAATCAATTTGATTGTATAAATACTATATTCAACCCCCTTCTATAGTGTTGTGTGACCTAACAAGTGGTATCAGAGCCTTTATGTTAACGCACATACAGTAATATCCAAACAATCAATCATGTCTGAAGAAACACAAACTCCAACTAAGCCCACCAAAACTCAAGATACTCAGAACACTCAAACCCACAGTCGATATGAGACTATTAGGGTTCTCATACTAAGACCATCTGAGTATCCTATATGGAAAGTGAAGATGGCTATGTTTCTAGAAGCTACAGATCCAGAATACCTTGATAGAATTAATGAATGACCATATAAGCCTACCAAGCTCTCTGTTGCAGTTGCTGATCAACCAGCAAAGACCATACCAAAGGAGAAAGGTGAATACACACCTGCAGATATCTCATCTATTGCCAAGGATGCAAGTGTAAGGCATTTGCTGCATAGTGCAATTGATAATGTCAAGTCAAACAGGGTAATTGGATGCAAGACTTCAAAGAAGATATGGGATGCTTTGGAAACAAGATACCAGGGAACTGATGCAATAAAAAAGAACAGGAAGACTATACTCACTCAAGAGTATGAGCACTTTGACTCAAAAGATGATGAGTCATTAACTGATTTATATGATAGGTTTGCCAAACTCTTGAATGATCTGTCACTGGTGGACACGGAATATGATCTTGAAGATTCAAATCTAAAATTCCTTTTAGCTCTTCCTGAAAATTGGGATTTGAAGTCAACTACCATAAGAGACAACTATGACCTTACTGAAACACCATAAACAAGAATGGAAAAATACCATATGAGATGGTGAAGAAAAAGAAGCCAAATCTGAAATACTTTCATGTATTTGGATGTAAGTGTTTTGTTTTTAAGACTCATCCTGAACAGTTGTCAAAATTTGATCTAAAAGCTGATGAAGGAATTTTTGTTGGATATCCACTTTCCACAAAAGCCTTCAGAGTCTACAATTTAAGAACAAGAGTTGTCATGGAATCTATCAATGTATCTTTTGATGATAAAAAGATTACTGGACTTGAAGATTTCAATGATCATGATCAGCTGAGATTTGAAAATGAAGATTTAAATTCAGATTCTGTAAATTCTGATGACCTAAATCCTGATCATATAAGTTCGGATGGGTTAAACTCTGATGTCATTGAAACTGTGGTAACTACTCCAAGGGAAAATGCACCTGTTCAGGGGGAGCAAGCTGATGATCCTACCACAACTCAAGACTTACAAGAAGCATCAGAACTTGTCACTGTTCTTCAAGTTCTGATTCATCAAGTTCTGATGAGCCAAATTTTGATAATTCTCGAAATTCTGATTCTTCAATTCCTGAAGGATCCGACTCAAATTCTGAAATTTCAGAGAGCATAACTTCAGAGGGAGCATCAGAAGATGCTGATGGAGACAGCATGGATCATGGGGGAGGATTCAGTTCTAGAGATCAACTTCCATCTGTAAGGAAGTGGACTAAATCACACACACCTGACTTAATAATTGGAGATCCTGAAGCAAGTGTCAAAACTAGAACATCAACAACAAATGAGTGTCTCTATCATTCTTTTCTACCTCAGACTGAACCATAAAAAGTGGAAGAAGCTCTTCAAGATGCTGATTGGGTGCAAGCAATGCAGGAAGAGTTAAATGAATTTGAAAAAAATAAAGTCTGGACCCTAGTGCCAAGACCAAAGAACAAATCAATTGTTGGCACAAAATGGGTGTCAGAAATAAAACTGACAGTGATGGCATAATTACAAGAAACAACGCAAGGCTGGTTGCTAAAGGTTACTCTCAACATGAGGGTATTGACTATGATGAAACATTTGCTCCAGTTGCTAGATTAGAAGCCATAAGAATCTTTTTGGCTTATGCTCTCACAAGAAGTTCAAGGTCTTTCAAATAGATGTGAAAAATGCTTTTCTCAATGGAAAATTGGAAGAAGAGGTATATGTTGAACAACCTCCAGGATTTGTAGATTCAAAATTTCCTAATCATGTCTACAGACTTGATAAAGCACTTTATGGCCTTAAGCAAGCTCCAAGAGCATGGTATGAGACTTTAGCTCAATTTCTTCTAGAAAGTGGATTTAACAGAGGCATAATTGATAAAACACTGTTCTACCTCAACCATGGAAAGGACTTACTTTTGGTACAAATATATGTTGATGATATCATCTTTGGTTCTAAAAATTCCAAACTTTGTGAAAGGTTTGCAAAGCTAATGCAGTCAAGATATCAAATGAGTATGATGGGAGAGCTTAGCTATTTTTTGGGACTTCAAGTCAAGCAAAATGAAGAAGGTACTTTCATAAATCAATCCAAGTACACCAGAAATTTACTCAAGAAATTTGGAATGCAAAACAGTTCAACTGCATCCACTTCCATGGCCACTGTAACCAAGTTAGATAAAGATACTGGATCATCAGTAGATATTACTAACTACAGGGTATGATTGGCTCTTTACTCTATTTAACTTCAAGTAGACCCGATATCATGTATGCTACATGTCTTTGTGCAAGATTTCAGGCTGATCCAAGAGAACCTCATCTAATAGCAGTAAAAAGAATTTTCAAGTACCTCAAAGGTACAACTGATCTCGGATTGTGGTATCCTAGAGAATCAGATTTTAAGCTAATAGGTTACTCAAATGCAAATTTTGCAGGATACAAAATAGACAGGAAAAACACTAGTGGAAGCTGCCAATTTCTTGGAGTCAGATTGGTTTCTTGGTTTAGTAAGAAACATAAATCAATTTCCACATCAACTGCAGAAGCAGAATATATTGCTGCAGGAAGCTGTTGTGCACAGATTCTTTGGATGAAGAATCAGTTACTTGACTATGGGTTAGAATTTTCTAAAATACCCATTTACTGTGATAATCAAAGTGCTATTGTTATGACAGGTAATCCAGTTCAACACTCAATGACAAAGCACATCAGCATTAGGTACCATTTCATAAGGGAACATGTGATGGAAGGTACAGTGGAATTGCACTTTGTTCCAATAGATCAACAACTAGCAGATATCTTCACAAAACCACTATGTGAAGCTACTTTTACAAGACTGGTAAATAAACTTTGAAAGGTTTCAGGTTCTTTCTCAAAATCTATCTAGTTTTTGTTCTCATGCATCAGACTTTATGATCAGTGTATACAGATTGTCTTATCTCAATGTAATCTGTGCTTAAATTGTAATATATTTTATACTGATTGTTATCTGATGTGATTCTATATACTCTGATAGTGCTTTGAATGTTCTGTGACTATTTAATCCAATGAGGATTATTTGTTAGATGCTGACTTAGTAGTCTTTAACAAACTGTGTATCCCATGTATGAGTTGTTTATGTGGAAATCAATAACACAAGCAAATTCTAATTTTGATCTTAGTCAAATTCACTTTGTGTATCTTATTACTAAGTCACAAACTAGATTATTGCTTCTTATCTGTCAAATTCTGATGTCAGTAAATCTTAAGGATGAACTACATGCTTGATAAGCCTTACTTATCTGAAGAAAATAAAAGAAAAAAAATTGAAGTCAGGTACTCCTTTGAGATCTAGAGTAAATATGTGAAAGGGAAGACCCAAGTGCATTGCTGGTATTAAGTTATATGCATTAGAAAAGAAAATAAATTTTTCTTTGTGACTTTTCACATTCTCTGATTACTGGAGAAATACTCTGATAATAGCATAAATTCTGATAGAAATTGTAACTCACTTACACTGAGAGGCCACTGTAAAAGGAATGTCAAAAGATGCATAAAATGAGCACAAACAGTTGAGGTGGACTCTTGCATAAAGTTATTCTATAGTAGACTTCAAAATTAAAGACAGATTTTAAGCACTTTTCTTAGTTATGCCTTATTTCTAAGATATACAGAAGTTTATCAGACTTTAATCATTTTCTGATCATTTGCAAATGCACACACTCTCACTCCATATGAATGATGAAAATTACTGTGGTGATTAAGTTGTTTTTGACAAACAGTTAAGTATTATTTGCATAAATTCTGAGGACAAGTTCTGATGATTAAACTCTGATGAAACCAGTCAGTATTTGTGTGAAGAATCACAGATATAGACATTCACTTTTTGAGTACACAAGCTATTTTCTGATGACCATTAAATTCTGATAATAGTCAAATTCTGATGCAAATTCTGATGCTTACGTGGCATTATTTAATTACTTGACTTATTTGTGGTTTTTACTGTAACGGTCATATTTATCATAAAATAATTAGGTGAGATAAAAATAGTGATAATCATTTGGTTTATGGGTTGTGTGTTGGTTTTGGTAACAGCATGTGAGCAATAATTAGTACTTAATTCCCGTGCCCACTAACTACTGTTGTGACTATTTATTGGATGACAAGTGTAAAGTGTCTGTTTTACTTCCAAAATGAGCCGTTGAGTGGAAAGAGTATAAATATTAGAGACAAAAGATTACCCAAATCTTTTACTTTCTCTCTTACTTAATTTCTTATTTCTTTTACTCTCTCTCTCTCTCTCTCTCTCTCTCTCTCTCTCTCTCTCTCTCTCTCTCTCTCTCTCTCTCTCTCTTTTACTCTCTATTTTCTGACGGATTTTCTTACAGGCATTTTAACAAACACCTTGTGAATAAACATTTTCTCACTTATTTCTTTACAGAAATGGCACCCAAAGATCTAATTTATGATGGAGCCAAGTTTGTTCCTAATAACTACATGGCTATTCTTTCTAAGGACGAGGCACCTTCAGAACTTCATTTCGTCCAAGACTTTCTTGCTCGAAGTGAAATAGGTTATGCACTGACCCAACCCCAGGTTCTTTCAGGCAAGCAAATACTGGAGTTTTGGAGGTCAGGTGTTTATGATGATGGTGGAAAGGATGGGTCCCCAAGTATTATCTTTACAACAGGGGAGGATGAGCATGTGGTGACTTTGTCAACTGTTCGACAGGCATTACATCTGCCAGAAAACTGCACTTTCAATTCAACAGTTGAGGAGCCAGCTCTTCAACAAATGATGGCAAGTCTAGGCTATGAAAAGTCTTTGGCAAAGCTGGGACAATTGAAGAGACCCTACATTAGGAGGGAGTGGAGTTTCTTCTTTGACTGTATTACTAAAGCTTTTGCCAACAAGTGCTCAAACTTTGATGCTATACCCATAATGAGTCAGCAAATCGGGTATGCTCTTTTGAATTAAACACATTTTGATTATGCAAGTGTTGTTTTAGGGTTTATTGGTGATAGGATGAAAGAAGATAGTAATATAGTCTATTTTGCTAGATTTTGTCCTGATACAGCACAAAACTATAGTGAGACAATTGACCCTTTTAAGTTACACAAAAGGGCTTTCACTGACTTATTATCTACTAATAATAAAAAGACTGTACTAAGACCCCTCCAAATTCCACAATCAGTCAAACAGTTCTTAGTAAATTCTGACTCTCTCACATACAGTACCATATATCCTGATATAGAACCATCTCAACCTCCATCAGCACCTACAACCAATACACAACTAGCTCAAACTTCTCAACCACAACCATAACCTACCATCTGAACATATTTTCAACCAGCTCAATCATCTCAACCATCAGTACTTACCATTAGAACCTCACCTCTAAAAACCAACCCAACCTCTGCTACTTCTCAAAAGGTGCCCGTTATAAAAACTGACAAATTCTCTAGGCCTAAAAGGACTATTTCTGTCCCTAAATCTCCACCAAGGAGAAGGAGAAGGATCATTCTGAGGGATGAATCTGATGATGAAGATGAACAGATACAGGTTCCCACATCAGAACCGTAGAGTTAAAAGCTGAAAATGTTATTTTTCAGAAGGAAGGAGAAGCTGAAGAGGTAACCCCTCAGAAAAAGACTGAAGCTGAGGGTTCTGGTCTTCAGAAAAGAAAAATATTATCAAACTCTGATACAGATAATGTCTCTCCTCCATCAATAAAATCAAGATAAAAAAAGAAGAGAGCAGGTGTGAAGATTACACAAGCTCAATATGAAGAAGCTGATGAAGGGGATCAGGAATCTCTGATCTCACAAGAACCAATTATCATTGAAGCCCTTCCAGCACCTAAAGACAATGTTCATGACACAGTGATCACACCTCCTATCTCTCCAATCAAAGCTACAGATAATGTTGATGAACAAGACACAAGTCCTGAAATAGATATTCATAATTTGAATATAGCTTTTGTTCTCTATCTGGAAGTTCCAACTGCAGCTCAGCCATCTACTGTTACTTCTCCAATCTTACAGGCTGAGATACCATCTACACCAATTATGGATATGGAAACTGAAGATCAGAATGAAGTTGTTCCAGAATCTCCTTCAGTTACACACACTTTTGTGTTATCAGAAGATGGGGAGATGTTATCAAGTTCTGGAGACAATGTTCCAGTTAATGCTCCCATTCTTAGAAATGAGGAACTGCTTACAAAGTTTGTTGAACAAGATGCTCCTGTTCCTTGGGAAGAAACTCACAGAGGAGTTGAGTGGACCAAAAAGTGGAATGAATCTGATTTCATTCCAAGCTCTAAAGTTCTGACAGAGCATATTGCAAAAGCTGATGAGTTGTTGACAAACTCTGATTTCAAGCACCAACTCAAAGTCACAGCTCTAAGTACTAAAAACCTTCAAGGTCAACACTCCATTACTCATGAAAAAGTTGACAAACTTCTGGAAAGAGATGATAAGATAGATATGGAGATCAAGCTAGACAAAAAGAGGTTTATTAGAACTATTCATGAGAAAGTAGAGGCAATTGAGAAGGTTCAAGAAAAGCAACAGGCCCAAATTACTGAGGTCCTGCAGAATCAAGCCTCTCAACAAGCTCAACTGAATGAAATCCAATCTTCAGTAGAACTTCTTCTATCTTTACTCCTACCAGATGATGCCAAAAAGGGGGAGAAGGTAATGAAGTCCAAATGCTCAACTAGTGAAGTACTCAAGAAGAAGGATGATAAGGAAGATGACCAGGGAAACCCAAGCAAGGGTCAAGGTCAAGGGAAAAGCAACAAAGTTTTTTCAAGGAAACTAATTTCTGACGACCAGGGAAACCCAAGCAAGGGTTATGGTCAAGGGCAAAGCAGCAAAGTTTCTTCAAGGAAACTAATTTCTGACTTTAGCAAATCTTCTACACGGAAGAAGACAAGTTCTGAAGCTGTAGATGCTCAAGCTCTGATAGCAAGTTGTGATAATCAAAATCTGATATCAAGTTCTGATCTTCTCATTCAAGGTGATAGTCAAGACTCTCAGAAGTTCTTGCAAACTCTGAAGCTCAAGGGAAGGGAGACTACAGTCTATTATAAAGGTCCCAAGATTCAGACACTTGATGAAGAAATTGCTAGAAGACTATTTCTCAAGCATAATCCTGGAATGGATTTAGAGACTCTCAAGGAGGAAGAAGCTAGATTTGCAGCTGAGAAGACAAATCTTAAATCTAAAGCTTCTGATGCAAAGAAACCTCCAAGGCCTAAGGCAAAAGGCATTGTGATCAAGGAAAAGTCTGAAGCTTCAAAGCCCAAGACAAGATCACAAGTTGATCCCAAGGATAAAGGGAAAGGAAAGATTGATGAACCAACAAAGATACAGGAGATGAAGATTCCTCAAATCCTGATGAAACCTGTATGCAAACTGGTTCAAGTATTTGATTATGCTACTGCAGTAGATAAAACTGTTCAAACTCTGAAGAGAAGGAAGATAACTGAAGAATCTAAGACAACCTCTGACACAGTTCAAGTTGTTCAGAATGAAGAACAAAAAGCTACAGAAGAAACAACAAATCCTGATCAAGTCATCAAGACATCAACCTCTGACAAAGCTCAAGTTGATTTCAACAAATTGACAGTTACTGATAAGAGAAAACTCCTATGGAAGAATGTTAATCCATCATATCCTAAGAAAAGCCAGTTGCTATCTGATTTCATGACTGTTGGATTGAAATCCAGAGAAGCAAGAGACAGAGCTGGATTAGGTTCTGAAGAAGCCAAAATCAAGACAGGAGTTGAAGTACTTACAAGAGATCTATTTTAATTGACTGACAAACCTCTTGAAGAAGTTATACAGAAACACCTTGATAAGGTTATATCTGTTCAAGTGGTACTGGATGCTCATGATAAAAGTAATGTCAAAGAAAAACTGATTCTATTTCTTAAAGATGGAAGGACATATAGAATGTCAGAATCAGATGTGCTGAACAAATCTCTGAAAGAACTTCAATTCTTTCATTATCTTTTGGAGATAAAGTCTGAGATTACTAGGAGATGGTCAAATTTCATAATGAAGACCATAAGGGATAAAGAAAGAATTTCTAGATCAAGGGTTACAGAATTTATTCCAAATATAGTTGAAGATGATGGGAGTGAAATTCTAATGAAGAAGGATTCTGCTAAACTTGAAGTCATTCTGAAAGAGAAATGTCTGTGCTATAATGAAGATTCAACTCATCCAAGAGTAATCAGACTTGGTGATGGTTTAGAAAGAAATCATATCTCAGCACTTAGGACTGCAATCTACCAGATTACAAGTCAAGATGAAGAATTGAAGCAAGTCAAAGCTACACTAGCTCAAGTCCTGAGGAATGCTGAAGAAAAGCTGATATCAAACTTTGTCAAGAATCACTTTGGATTTAGATTGACTCAGTAAAATTGGTAAAAGCTACAAGGACTGTAAGTTGTAGTTAGTTGTCTGATTAAACTCTCATTGCATTTGTACTTAAATGTTTTTGACATCATCAAATCTATTAACTTGTATATTTTTCATAATTTACAAGTTGTGGGAGATTGTTAGATATATTTGAGATGTCATGTTTAATCTGTTGTGTTCAGTTTTCAGAATTTAATATCAGGTTTTACTGGAAATCAGAACTTACTGAAGTCAGAACTTATATCAGAACTTAAGGCCGTCGGGATTTATATCAGGACTTAAGTGTGGATACTTTAGATAAGGAAAGCAGTTGATTTATAGGAAAGGATTATGACTAAAACAATAGAAGATATGCATGAAGAGTTAGAAGACTAGAAGTCTTGTAAAAGATTATATCTGATTGATATATTTTAAGAGATAGAATTATATTCCATATCAATTAGAAGATATCTTGTAACTATGTACTCTATAAACACAGCTTGGGGTTTACACTATATGTGTTATCATTCGTCGAGAACATTATACATTTGTAACCTAACAACTCTTAGTGATATTGTTCATCACTGAGAGAGAGAACAACTGTTCTATTGTAACAGAGTTTATTATATTGAATATACTTGATTATTGTTACATACTTGTGTTGATAAATCGATTTGATTGTATAAAAATTATATTCAACCCCCTTCTATAGTGTTATGTGACCTAACAGGCGAGTCTATCATATCCATCTATTTTTCAGTCTTGTTCCAAATATTCAATGCATGACTCTTAGAACTGAGTAGTTCGAGTTACTAATCATCCTCCTTAAAAGTATAACACTTCCAAAGTGCTAAAAAACTTAAAGGGGAGGTTATGAAAAAGGAAATAGCAAAAATAAACCCCGAAGGGTAATAAGTTCCAAGTACAATAAGTTAATACATAAAAAGCCACGATGGGCCAATAAAAAGGGGAAACTAATCTAGATCCTTAAATAAATCATCATCATCATTTCCCCCATCAGTAGTAGTAGAAGGGGGAACAAGCTCGTCTTTCATGGGAGTAGCATCCTGAGAAGGAGAAGATGTGGCCTCAATAGAAGTAGTCAAAATAGGAGAAAGAGGAGTATCCTCAACAAGAGGTCCTGACCTGGGAACAGGAGGCACTGGGTAGGCTGCAAGGGTCACCTCCGGGATCTTCTTCCTAATCTCCTCAACTATCTGCTCCCAGCAACTGGAAAAAGGTCTCGGGAAAGTTAGCATCAGAATCAGTATTCAGGACTTCCTGAAAGTCCTGAGATGCTTTGTAGTCAGCTATCACCTCAGCTCGAGCCCTCTGAGCATCCAGTTCCAGCTTACGAACCTTTTCCTTTTCCTCAGCCAATTCCTTCTCCACCTCATGGAAGCGAGTGAAGTTAGCCTATGAGGCCTTAAGATACCTGTCCCTACCCCTTTCAGTGATAGTCAGGTTAGTCCTCACCTCCTTCAGGTTATAAAGGGCGGCTTGAAGGTAGGTGTTCATCTGCAGAAATATGTTTAAATAAAATAAGTTGTGTGTATAGAACAGTAAAGGGTGTAAACACTTAAAGGAAGAAGTATACCGAGGCTACTGCCTGAGAACCGAGATGCTCAATCTGGAGCTCATCGGAACACTCCACAATCTCTGCCCGGTCTCGTGGCGTCACCACGCTCCCAGACCATATGGCGGCCGCCTCAGAGCTCCCCACGATCATGTCCGTCCTCTGCAGGCCCCGGGTCACAGTAAAGAGAGATGTATCCTCATCAAGGATAAGGGGCCTCTCAGATATGAAGGTAGGGACAGTCTCTTGGACTGTGACCGAAGGGCCGTCACCAATCCTGACCCGCTTGTCGCGGTGAGTCTCAACAGCAGAGCCCTTACCAACACGGGCCTCCCTTTTCTTGAAAATCACGTCCAAAGCGGCCTTAGCTGTAAAAAGATTAAGATATATAAGAAAGAATGACAGAAATAAGGAGTTAAATGATGAAGTGAAAAGGGAAAAGAAATATCCTCGGGACCCAGGTCACTTAGACTTAAATTTTGCAAATTGCCCTCTGAAAGGATGATAGCGCAATGATGCAAGTTATCAGTTGTGATGGCCTTGATGGCCGCATCTTCATCTATTCTCAATTTTAGGTCTCTTAAAGAGCAGTCTATACTTTTTGAGAAATTGAGCCTGAAAAATGGTCCCAACCTTCCTCGGAATCCAAATACACATAAAACCACTCGCTCTTCCAAGTTGGATGCGAGTCGGGGTTGGTACCAGAAACAAAACAAGAACGGGCCAAGGATCTATGAACTATTTTGACCCATCCTTGGTCCTCAGGAGCATTTACAAATTTAAACAAGTAACGAAAAACATAAACGTTGGGCTCAAACCGTGTTTATGAGATTGGGCCATGTAACAATGAATGAAACGCCAAGAATTGGGCGTGAGTTGGGTTGGACAGACACGGACCTCAGCTAAAAGGCAGAAAATGAAGGGGTGAGGAGGAAGTCGAAAACTGACATAAAAGGTTTCTTTATATAAACGAATAGCCCCGGGTTTTGGGTAACAAGCCCTATCATTTGGGCCGGGAGCCTCGGCCCTATAAGGAGTGGAAATACCAAATAAACGAGCTATAGTACTTATTTTTTCAGAATCATATTTAGAGGGATAGTTATAAGCATCTAAATGAAGCACGTTAGGGAAAGCTTCGCCAAACTCGGTTAAAAGATCCCTAAGAGAAATAACTGAAGAATGAACTAGAGATTTTTTACCTCGGCTGGCCCTAGAAGGACGGGGAGCGGCTTGAGGAACCTTAGAGTGGGAGGAGTCGGATCCGCCATGGAATTCTTGAGAAAAGCTCAAAAAACCCAGAAAAATCCTTGAAGGTTGATGAAGCAGATGAAGATTCAAACAGAATCTTCAAATAAGCCCATAAAGCGGTGGAAACCACGGCAGTACAGGAAACCGGAAATCACCTTTGTGGTGGAGATATTTGAGAGAAGAGTTGCAGAGAAAAAAGTAGAGAGGAAATTTTGTGAAAGTGAAGTGTGAGAAACGAACTCACACTCCACTCTTTATATAGCCTTCCATAAGGAAGCTAAACCATTGTTGGGCCAAAGTAAATGGGCCTGACAGGGCGGGAAGCCCATAAAATTTGAATATTAAAGTATTCTACCAAATTCGAGAAGGATCTAGAATGTTCTTTTCCAAAAAACTGAATTTTATGAAAAAGTCACAAAACGAATTATAAAGGGGGTCAAACCACGCCTAGAATACATCATTCCTAGAAGTGGTTAAAACCATGTCTCCTAGGCGGGGGTCACCCAGGCCTAGGATATATTAAAAAGAATAAAACTAAGGGTCAAAACCACGTCTATGAGACATCATTCCTAGGCGTGGTTAAAACCATGTCTCCTAGGCAGGGGTTACCCACGCCTAGGATATATAGAAGGAATGAAGGTCAAAACCACGTCTTGGAGACATCATTGCTAGGCGTGGTTAAAACCATGTCTCCTAGGCGGGGGTAACCCACGCCTGTAACGACTGGAAACTTTACGTTTATATTATATCATGATTATAATAAAATATGTGAATTAATGTGTCATTTATGTGTGATTATCTGATAAACCCTAACTGTTACGTGATACGTGTATTCCATGTCATTTCTGTATTTTAAGGTATTTTTTAGATATTTTATTATGCATTTATAGGTTTTATTTCAAACATTTTATGACCCAAACGATGATTTTAAAGCCATTATTTCAAATAAAATAATGGGCCTTATTTTTCATCAAATGGCTTTTACAATCGCCTTGTTCTGAACATCTAGATAATTTATAAATTTTCTCGTTTTGCGAAAAAAATGATTTTTCCGGGCCCCATTGGGTGTCAAAAACCCCACAAAAATCACATTTTTATTTTTATAAAATTATAGGACTTTCATTTATATTATTTCTTTGCATTTTTGTATTATTCATAATTTTTGGGAATTTTTGGCATATATATTGCATATATAAAATATTTATAAATTAAATTTTAATACTCAAAAATTATAAAAAAATTAGGGCCCAATATTTTTATTTAATGTATAATTAGCCCCTTAATTTTAATTAGGAGTATTATTTTTACTACTATAAATAGCCTAATTTTTATTTAATTAATTATAATTAATCATTAAAATCTGCAAAATTACCAAAAATTCTCTGAAATCGGGTCGGGAAGAACAGGTTCGGGTCGAAGAATCAAGTCGTGATTTCTCACTGATTACAGCATCAAATCGTGTGATTCAAGTACTCAAATCGAAGGTTTTGATCCGTTCTTTCTGTTTCTTGCATCAATTTCACGTTTTATTGCATCGTTTTTGATTTTTGATTTCTAGGGTTTATGTTCGAATTAGGGCTTTTTGATTCTGGGGTTATTGTGATGTTTTGATGATTGATATAGCTTTGTTAGATGATTTACAGTCGATTCATGGTGTTTAATTGAACAAACGATGCTTGGATAATGATTCACGATTTCTAGGGTTTAGGTCGAATTTTCAAAACACAACTCAATGATTTCTGTGAATATTTGGTTCTTGTAATGTTAGGGCTTTGATTGTATATGTTCTTAGCTTCATTTTGCACTATATAACGTTTGATTTTATGTACGATTCTGCAAATTCGATTTTTGGCCGGAGTTTATGTCGATTTTACCGGAGAAGTTGATTCAGGAGTTATTCTGTGATGTTTTGGCCGTGGTTGGATTGCTGTGTTGATTTGCAATGAAAAGCACTCAAAAACAGCACCAAACGGTGTTGATTTGGGGCTGATCGGAGCTTGGCCGGACTCCAGGAACTCACCGGAATCTGGAAAAATTCCGGCGTGTTCTTGGTGACCCGGAATCCAACCCGTTTGACCCGTTCAGATTACCCGGTTTTGATCTATTTTTGTCAGAAACCAATTTCTGACAACTGTTTCTGAAATTTTGATTTTTATTTTATTTTTATTAATTTTAAAAATCAGTTTTATTTATTTTGTAAATTGATTAATTAATTATTTAATTAATTAATTTATATTATAAATAATTCTAAATTATTTTCTAAAAATCAGATTGAATTATTTTCTTAATTATTTATTATTTATTTATTACTTATTAATTATTTAAAAGTGATTAATTATTTTGATAATTAATCAAATAATTTTCAATAAATCATAATAAATTTAATTTAATTTCAAAAATTATAGAAAAATTATTTTTAATTCTGATTTTCTTAAATAATGATTTAAAAATTATTTTTGGGTTTTAAAAATTAGTAATAATTATTTATAATGATTAATAAATGGAATTATCAGTATTTAATTAATAATAATTCAACCGTTAGTCCGTTTTGCGTGAAACGAAAGCCTGTTAACTCAGAAAAATGAATCCTTTTCATTAAAAATAATATCAAAGCTTAGTTTTTTTTAGAAGTTAGTTGATTTTATGACTTGTTTGATTATCAGTCAAGTTACGTGCCGAGACGAGTCCGAAAAATTCCGGAAAAATGGGAAATGAGTCAGATAACGATCAGTTGAGCGATCAGCGAGTCGATTTTAGTTTTAAAAATTATTTTAACCATAAAAATAATTATGTGCTTATGTGTATTACGTGGTTAATCAAGTCTTACTTGCTTATATGTAATACATGAGTCAGTCATAAGCGCATGGGTAGATGTTAGGATCAGTTTGAAGTCGATTTAAGATGCAAATAAAGTACGACGTGACTTAACCAGTCTGTTTTGCCAACAGAAGCTAAGCCAGCCAGGCCAGTTGAGTCGGTAATAGTCCAAGGTGATAGACATAAGTGATTCAATTGCAGTAAGTCGCGCAGAAGGCAAGTTTTTCCTCTATTCTACTTTCGGAATAGTGATATTGATTCAAATATTTATCACATTTACATTCTCTTGATTATTGTTTTTGATCACTAATATACAATCCCTATTCCTTTGTTCATATTTCATTTCAATTCTTGATTTCTCCGTTTCTTTGGATTTTTGATTCATATTCTGTTGGTAACACATGGAGATTGATATATTCTAGTGTTTGGAATATATCAAAGCATACCGATTGTCCCGGTTGCTAAGCGATGGACTGGATAAGGATATTTTGGGATTGAGTGTGTCTTAATCCTGAGGACCAGGATGACTGGTGCCTCGACGTGGGCCATAGTGCCTGGGTACCCGACTGGATCTATATACTGAGATATGGATCTGCATTATATTCTGACTGATCAGCAGAATATAGATGCGAACTTGTGTCCAGTTAGTTTATTTGTACTCGCCAGTAATGGCTTTCTTTCTATTCTCGTGAGGTTATATCTTGGCAGATATACCTGGGATGGCGGATTTATTTAAAATGCTTTAACACTGTTTATATGTTTGTGGACTTGTTTAGCAACTTTTGGCTCACCCCTTTTGTTATTATTCACCTTATTGTTTTCAGTTAAGAAGGAATATGAAACCAATCAGGACTCGAGTGGTAAAGAAGCGAGTCAAGCCTCGGGATCCTCTTATACCCAAGGTGTTGATCCCAATCCAGGAAGAAAGCTTTGAGTTGCCCGAGCAGGTGGAGTGTTGATAGATAGTAAGTGTGTGTGTATGTTTGAATAAAAGTTGAACTTAGCTTAAAATGAATTAGACAATGGTTTGTAATAAAGAGAGTTTGTGAGACTTTGAATGTTGGTTTGTAATAAAAGTAGTTAGTGGTTCTTGTTTTCATACTTCAACCTAAAAAGATCCTGGTTAGTGTTAAAGGGGTTTAATTTCATTTCTTTATTAATTGTTAATCAAATTGTACAGGTTTGGTGATTAGCTAGTAACCCCCAGACTTATACCTCGGGTCTGGAGGGCATTACAGGTTTGGTATCAGAGCTGTATGTTTGGTCCCTGAAAACAAGAACATTAGGATTAAGATAGGATAAGGAGATCATATAAGATAGGGATAGTCAAATTAGGATGAATAGTGTTAGGATTTAGGTCAGATTAGAATAGGGAAATAATCTTAGGATTGTTAATGACCTTTTCTTTTCTTTGGTATATTATCAGATGGCATTTTCTGGTTATTCTGCATCTTCCGAGAGGACAGTCACTGGGCCAGTAGCACCAGCCATACCTCCAGTATCTGAGCATATGTTTCCTCCTCTACCACCTCCACCACCATTGCCACAGGAGCCGGTACCACCAGTACAGGGGATAGTGCATGACCCCATAGAGATGTTTGATCCATTTGAGTTCTTCGAGCCGATGGTTCCTTTACCTATTGAGCACCAGTTTATACTAGGTATTGAGCAGGAGTTACCACCACCACCATTGTTACCTCCTATACCAGTGCATGCCCCAGAGCCGGACATAGTTCAGATGATTCCAGCAGAAGGGATGGGAGAGCATGATATGGATCTACAGTTAGGTTTACCCCAGCAGGGTGCAGGTATTCCGAGGGTTCCTTCTCAGGAGTCAGTAGGTCAGGTTGCTCAGCCGCATATGGTACCATACCATGAGTATAGAGTTATGAGGGATGATGTGGAGTATTGGCGGGCACATTGTCGGGAGATTATGCATCTGTTTGATCAGAGGGACAGAGGACCGTTAGCGGCCCTACAGCCGGATTATTATATGAGACAGCGATTACAGTCAGTATTGATGAGTGCTACTTGGGAGCTGGATGATTTGACTCATGATGGACCTCCTTCTTTTGCAGAGTTCTACAGGGTTTTTCGCTTGGCACAGACTTTGGTCCAGGCACTTAGAGAGGAGCTTAGGCGTATTCCGCCTGGGTTCTGAGAGGGTTTGAGACGGTGACTCCAGAGTGCATGTGTATATAGAGGCAGCATAGTATAACCTAGTGAGTAGTGTGTATGTGTGTATCAGTAGTTTAACTTGTAGTAGTAGTTTAACTTGTAGCGATAGTGTGACTTGTAGCCGTAGTGATGACCAGTAGCCCGAGACTTTTTGTATCAAGCATTTACACCTGAAGCTGGTGTCACATATATATAAGATGAACTTTTTCAAATTCTTTTATTTAAATTTCAGTCTTTACAGTTTTATAGCATTTACTTTCACTTTAAAGTTTTTCATATTATAATTCCTGTTGAAAAAATAAAATAAATAAATAAAACAATTATTTTATTTAACTGTTTACATTTCCAGTCTATACATTCAGCAACTGTTTTCTTTAAATAAACCATGTTATGAATACAGGATAAATTGTTTTCCATACATATTGTCGATTGTTTATTAAACTGTTAAATAAATATCACCTGTTTTATTATCAGAAGAAGATGACACCAAAAAAAAAGACTAGGGCTGAGACCTCTAACAGCAATTCTGAAAATCAGACTAATGAGACCATGAACCAAATGTTCCATCTGATGCAACAACAGATGGTAATGATGCAGCAGCAGATGCAGCATCAGCAACAGTAGATACAACAACAAATGTTACAACAGCCGCCTCGTCCTGAGCTTCAATTACCACCAGTATTACCTGTTGTTACTTTTAAGCAGTTTCAGTCAGTTAAACCTCCAGAGTTTGAAGGGACTACTGATCCTATTAAAGCTACCACCTGGTTAAAAGAAGTAGAGAAAGCGTTCACACTAGTGAAGGTAGGTGAGGACCAGAAGACTGATTTTGCTAGTTACTTGTTGAAAGGAGAGGCGAATTATTGGTGGGAATCTAAAAAGGCCTTAGGAGGGTGAAGAAGTTATTGCATGGGATAGGTTTAAAGAGTTATTTTTAGAAAAGCATTTTCCTC
This sequence comes from Apium graveolens, assembly GCF_009905375.1. Lineage (NCBI taxonomy): Eukaryota > Viridiplantae > Streptophyta > Magnoliopsida > Apiales > Apiaceae > Apium > Apium graveolens. The sequence continues at coordinate 39,130,620 of NC_133657.1, read as the reverse complement.
GCTATGTGAAGAATCAAATGCAGATTAAGTTTCTAGAACTGAAGCAGGGAAATATGTCCGTGGCAGAATATGAAGACAAATTTACTGAGTTGGCTAGGTTTGTTCCAGAACAGGTTGACACTGAAGAAAAACTAGTTCAAAGGATTTCAAGAAGGATTACGACCATGGATTCGTGGCCAAGTTGCAGTTTTCGAATTAACGACGTATACCGTCGTATTCAGGAAAGCTTTGATTATAGAAGGGGAAAGTGAAAGATCTCAGCAAGACAAGGGACAGGGAAGTTTCCCAGATCGCTCCAGCAGAAAGTCGGGATTCCAAGCCCGGGCAAATTTGAATTTTAAAAGGATAGGACAAGGTTCACAGAAGGCAGGTAATCGTTTCCAAACCTCCAGTCAGCAGGGAATGGTCAGAGTTCCAGTGCCGTACTGCAAGACATGTAATCGAAAGCATACTGGTGTATGTATCAAAAGGGATGTAACGTGTTATCAGGTGTAAGCAGAAAGGGCATTATTCTAACGAATGTCCAACAGGTAGAACAACAGAGATGACTTGTTTCCAGTGTGGAAAGAAAGGGCATATCGCCAGAAATTGCAAAGGATCAGCTATGGCAGCCAGTGTTCCGAGAATGTTAGCATTACCTCCGCCGACGCCTAATCAACCCAAAGCAAGGAACTTTTAACATGACCATGAAAGAAGCAGTGCAGAGTCCGAGTGTTATTGCAGGTACACTTTTGGTGAATTCTGTAATTTCAAAAGTATTAATTGATTCTGGAGCTACTCGTTCATTTGTTTCTGAAGAATTTCTTGGTAAGTTACATTGTGAAATCGAATGGTTGGGCGAAACATTAATTATAAAATTAGCGAATGACGACCAAGTTTCCGGTAGATCGAGTATGTCCTGCGTGTGATATAGAAATAGCCGGACATCATTTTTCGGTAGATTTAATTCCTTTTAAGCTAGGAGAATTCGATATTATCTTGGGAATGGATTGGTTAGCATGTCATAACGCTCAGATAGATTGCACGAATAAGAGAGTCAAATTGCGAACTGCGGAGAATGCAACAGTAATATTCAAAGGCGAAAAATAGCAGAAGAAATTTCTTACTGTGATGCAAACTAAACGATTGCTTCGACAAGGATGTGAGGCGTACATAGTTTACGTGTTAGATACCGAAAGAGGAAGTCCTAGAATAGAAGACATTCCAATTGTGTGCGAATTTCCAGACGTCTTTCCAGACGAGCTTCCAGGGTTACCACCAGATCGAGAAATTGAGTTCACAATTGATCTAGCACCAGGTACAGAACCAGTTTCGAAAGCTCCATATCGGATGGCTCCAGTTGAAATGAAGGAATTGTCAATGCAACTGCAAGATCTTCTAGACCGAGGCATCATACGACCTAGTGTATCCCCATGGGGTGCACCGGTGTTATTTGTGAAGAAGAAGGACGAAAGCATGCGATTATGCATTGACTATAGGGAATTGAATAAACTCATTATCAAGAATAAGTATCCCTTACCGAGAATCGATGATTTGTTCGATCAGCTAAAAGGAGCAGTATGGTTTTCAAAGATAGATTTACGATCAGGCTATCATCAATTGAAGATTAAAGCTGAAGATATTCCAAAAACTGCGTTTCGTACAAGATATGGGCATTACGAGTTTTTGGTAATGGCATTCGGTCTGACAAATGCGCCAGCAACATTCATGGATTTGATGAACAGAGTATTCTAGAAATATTTGGATAAATTCGTGATTGTATTCATTGATGACATCTTGATTTACTCCAAGTCAGAAGAAGAGCATGCAGAACACTTGAGAATAACTTTGGAAATTCTGAGGAAAGAGCAACTATACGCAAAATTCTCGGAATGTGAATTCTGGTTAAGAGAAGTATAATTTCTAGGGCATATTATCAGTAGAGAAGGCATCCAAGTCGATCCAACGAAGATTGAAGCTGTGTTAAATTGGGAAAGACCAAGGACGCCAACAGAAGTTCGAAGTTTCTTGGGATTGGCAGGATATTATCGAAGGTTTGTCAAAGATTTTGCGAAAATAGCAACGCCGCTGACCAAGTTAACTCGAAAAAGTGAAAAGTTTGAATGGAGTGATAAGTGTGAAGAAAGTTTTCAAGAGCTGAAAAATCGGTTAGTAACTGCACCAGTACTTGTATTGCCAGACGAGCTAGGAAATTTCGTCATTTTCAGCGACGCTTCATATCGCGGGTTAGGATGTGTACTGATGCAGCACGGTAACGTCATCGCATATGCTTTGAGACAACTTAAACCTCATGAACAAAAATATCCTACTCATGATCTGGAATTGGCAGCGATCATATTTGTGTTGAAGCTTTGGAGACATTATCTCTACGGTGAAAAATGTGAAATTTACACAGATTATAAAAGTCTAAAGTATATCTTTACGCAAAAGGAGCTGAACATGCGACAACATCGATGGCTGGAATTGATAAAGGATTACGAAGTCACGATTAGTTATCATCCAGGGAAAGCAAATGTTGTAGCAGATGCGCTGAGCAGGAAAGAAAGATTGAATCGGTTAACTTCGTGTGAAGACTTAATCAAGGAATTCGACAAACTGGAAATTGAGATTCGTATTCCCAATGAATCTGCAGAAGCTATCTACACTATGACTTTCCAACCGGAATTGTTAGAAAAGATTCGCTGCTGTCAAAATGAAGTGATGAGTCAAGATGACGACCTGACGGGAGAAAAAATCATAACTCAGAAAGATAATGAAGGAATTTTACGCTTTGCGTCGAGAATCTGGATCCCTAACGTAGTAGAATTAAAAGAAGAAATAATGCGAGATGCGCACAATTCGAAGTATTCCATTCATCCAGGAAGTACAAAAATGTATTGTGATCTGAAAGAAAACTTCTGGTGGCCGAACATGAAGAAGGAAATAGCTGAATGGATAAGTAAGTGCTACACATGCCAGCGAGTTAAAGCGGAACATCAACGTCCGAGTGGATTATTGCAACCATTAGACATTCCAGAATGGAAATGGGAACATCTAGCGATGGATTTTGTGGTAGGACTACCAAGGACAAAGGCAAATCATGATGCGATATGGGTAATCATTGACAGACTCACGAAGTCGGCACATTTTCTACCAATCAATGAAAGATTTTCACTCGACAAGCTAGTACACATATATCTCAAAGAAATTGTGATGCGACATGGAGTTCCAGTATCTATCGTGTCTGATCGAGATCCTCGTTTCAACTCAAGATTTTAGAGACAATTTCAAGAATGTCTTGGAACTAAATTGAACATGAATACCGCTTATCATCCGCAAACCGACGGGCAAAGTGAAAGAACTATCCAAATGATTGAAGACATGCTACGAGTTTGTGCGATCGATTTTGAAGGCAGTTGGGATGAACATCTACCCCTAGTGGAATTTTCTTATAATAACAGTTATCACGCCAGCATTGGAATGCCACCGTATGAAGCATTATACGGGAGAAAATGCAGATCACCAGTATATTGGGATGAAGTTGGAGAACGCAAAATTTTGGGTCCAGAACTAATTCAATAGATGAAAGAAAAGATTGAACTCATTCGAAAATGACTCGATGCAGCGCAAAACAGGCAACGCAAATATGCAGATCAAGCCAGGAAAGATATAGACTATCAGGAAGGAGAAAACGTACTACTCAAAATATCGCCATGGAAAGGATTAACCAGATTTAGAAATAAGGGTAAATTGAAACCACGTTACGTTGGACCGTTTGAAATTTTGAAGAAAGTGGGAAAAGTTGCATACGAATTAGCTTTACCGCCTCATATGCAGCATATTGACAATGTGTTTCACGTGTCCATGCTTAAGCGATATAATCCTGATTCTAGGCATGTAATCGAGTATGAGCCGATAGAAATCCAACCTGATTTGTCTTTTATAGAACAGCCGGTAAGAATTTTAGATCGGTGAGAGAAAGTGTTGAGAAATAAGTCTGTATATTTAGTGTGAGTGTTGTGGAGAAATCCTATGGTTGAAGAATCAACCTGGGAACTCGAAAGTGAAATATTAGAGAAATACCCTCATTTGTTTTCATAGAAGATTCTGAGGACAGAATCCTTTTAAGGGGGGGGATGTAACGACTGGGAACTTTTTGTTTATATTATATCATGATTATAATAAAATATGTGAATTAATGTGTCATTTATGTGTGATTATCTGATAAACCCTAATTGTTACGTGATACGTGTATTCCATGTCATTTCTGTATTTTAAGGTATTTTTCAGATATTTTATTATGCATTTATAGGTTTTATTTCAAACGTTTTATGACCCAAACGATGATTTTAAAGCCAGTATTTCAAATAAAATAATGGGCCTTATTTTTCATCAAATGGCTTTTACAATCGCCTTGTTCTGAACATCTAGAAAATTTATAAATTTTCTCGTTTTGCGAAAAATGATTTTTCGGGCCACATTGGGTGTCAAAAACCCCACAAAAATCACATTTTTATTTTTATAAAATTATAGGACTTTCATTTATATTATTTCTTTGCATTTTTGCATTATTCACAATTTTTGGGAATTTTTGGCATATATATTGCATATATAAAATATTTATAAATTAAATTTTAATACTCAAAAATTATAAAAATTAGGGCCCAATATTTTTATTTAATGTATAATTAGCCCCTTAATTTTAATTAGGAGTATTATTTTTACTACTATAAATAGCCTAATTTTTATTTAATTAATTATAATTAATCATTAAAATCTGCAAAATTACCAAAAATTCTCTAAAATCGGGTCGGGAAGAACAGGTTCGGGTCGAAGAATCAAGTCGTGATTTCTCACTGATTACAGCATCAAATCGTGTGATTCAAGTACTCAAATCGAAGGTTGTGATCCGTTCTTTCTATTTCTTGCATCAATTTCACGTTTTATTGCATCGTTTTTGATTTTTGATTTTTAGGGTTTATGTTCGAATTAGGGCTTTTTGATTCTGGGGTTATTGTGATGTTTTGATGATTGATATAGCTTTGTTAGATGATTTACAGTCGATTCATGGTGTTTAATTGAACAAACGATGCTTGGATAGTGATTCACGAATTCTAGGGTTTAGGTCGAATTTTCAAAACACAACTCGATGATTTCTGTGAATATTTGGTTCTTGTAATGTTAGGGCTTTGATTGTATATGTTCTTAGCTTCATTTTGCACTATATAACGTTTGATTTTATGTACGATTCTGCAAATTCGATTTTTGGCCGGAGTTTATGTCGATTTTGCCGGAGAAGTTGATTCAGGAGTTATTCTGTGATGTTTTGGCCGTGGTTGGATTGCTGTGTTGATTTGCAATGAAAAGCACTCAAAAACAGCACCAAACGGTGTTGATTTGGGGCTGATCGGAGCTTGGCCGGACTCCGGGAACTCACCGGAATCTGGAAAAATTCCGGCGTGTTCTTGGTGACCCGGAATCTAACCCGTTTGACCCGTTCAGATTACCCGGTTTTGATCTGTTTTTGTCAGAAACCAATTTCTCACAACTGTTTCTGAAATTTTGATTTTTATTTTATTTTTATTAATTTTAAAAATCAGTTTTATTTATTTTGTAAATTGATTAATTAATTATTTAATTAATTAATTTATATTATAAATAATTCTGAATTATTTTCTAAAATCAGATTGAATTATTTTCTTAATTATTTATTATTTATTTATTACTTATTAATTATTTAAAAGTGATTAATTATTTTGATAATTAATCAAATAATTTTCAATAAATCATAATAAATTCAATTTAATTTCAAAAATTATAGAAAAATTATTTTTAATTCTGATTTTCTTAAATAATGATTTAAAAATTATTTTTGTGTTTTGAAAATTAGTAATAATTATTAATAATGATTAATAAATGGAATTATCAGTATTTAATTAATAATAATTCAACCGTTAGTCCGTTTTGCGTAAAACGAAAGCCTGTTAACTCAGAAAAATGAATCCTTTTCATTAAAAATAATATCAAAGCCTAATTTTTTTAGAAGTTAGTTGATTTTGTGACTTGTTTGATTATCAGTCAAGTTACGTGCCGAGACGAGTCCGAAAAATTCCGGAAAAATGGGAAACGAGTCAGATAACGATCAGTTGAGCAATCAGCGAGTCGATTTTGGTTTTAAAAATTATTTTAACCATAAAAATGATTATATGCTTATGTGCTTATGTGTATTACGTGGTTAATTGAGTCTTACTTGCTTATATGTAATACATGAGTCAGTCATAAGCGCATGGGTAGATGTTAGGATCAGTTTGAAGTCGATTCAAGATGCAAATGAAGTACGACGTGACTTAACCAGTCTGTTTTGCCAACAGAAACTAAGCCAGCCAGGCCAGTTGAGTCGGTAATAGTCCAAGGTGATAGACATAAGTGATTCAACTGCAGTAAGTCGCGCAGAAGGCAAGTTTTTCCTCTATTCTACTTTCGGAATAGTGATATTGATTCAAATATTTATCACATTTACATTCTCTTGATTATTGTTCTTGATCACTAATATACAATCCCTATTCCTTTGTTCATATTTCATTTCAATTCTTGATTTCTCCGTTTCTTTTGATTCTTGATTCATATTCTGTTGGTAACACATGAAGATTGATATATTCTAGTGTTTGGAATATATCAAAGCATACCGATTGTCCCGGTTGCTAAGCGATGGACTGGATAAGGATATTTTGGGATTGAGTGTGTCTTAATCCTGAGGACCGGGATGACTGGTGCCTCGACGTGGGCCGTAGTGCCTGTGTACCGGACTGGATCTATATACTGAGATATGGATCTGCATTATATTCTGATTGATCAGCAGAATATAGATGCGAACTTGTGTCCAGTTTAGTTTATTTGTACTCGCCAGTAATGGCCTTCTTTCTATTCTCGTGAGGTTATATCTTGGCAGATATACCTGGGATGGCGGATTCATTTAAAATGCTTTAACACTGTTTATATGTTTGTGGACTTGTTGAGCAACTTTTGGCTCACCCCTTTTGTTGTTATTCACCTTATTGTTTTCAGTTAAGAAGGAATATGAAACCAATCAGGACTGCAGTGGTAAAGAAGCGAGTCAAGCCTCGGGATCCTCTTATACCCAAGGTGTTGATCCCAATCCAGGAAGAAAGCTTTGAGTTGCCCGAGCAGGTGGAGGGTTGATAGATAGTAGGTGTGTGTGTTTGAATAAAAGTTGAACTTAGCTTAAAATGAATTAGACAATGGTTTGTAATAAAGAGAGTTTGTGAGACTTTGAATGTTGGTTTGTAATAAAAGTAGTTAGTGGTTTTTGTTTTCATACTTCAACCTAAAAAGATCCTGGTTAGTGTTAAAGGGGTTTAATTTCATTTCTTTATTAATTGTTAATCAAATTGTACAGGTTTGGTGATTAGCTAGTAACCCCCAAACTTATACCCCTGGTCTGGAGGGCGTTACAGCAAGCATCAATTTAAGTTTGGGGGTGTGATAAGTGGCATTTTATACCACTTAGAACGTCTTATAATAGCTTAAATTGGTGTCTTGAAATCAAGTATTTTGTGTATTTGAAGTGTTTTTCTAGTGTTTGTGCATTTCAGGGTATTAGTTACATTTCGGGGGAGAAATCATCAATAATAAGCCTTGGCATGTGTTCAGCATTGCAAGTGGGAAGAGAGGAGCAGATTACAGCGAAGAAACGGAGCAAACAGACAAAAATTCCAGAAAGGGTCTGAGCGCCCGCTCAGCTATGCTGAGCGGCCGCGCAGGAAGCTGAGCGCCCGCTCAGCATGCCGCGCAGGGTCGAGAATTCAGAATATTTATTTTAGACTTCTAATTCTGTTTGGCTTCCAACTTCTATGTAATCTGAGTTTTATGGGACTCCTATATAAGTAGATTTCAAAGACATTTCACGTGTGTTGGATCGTTGTATTAAGCAAGGAGCGAAGGAGATAAGGAAGAAGACCGTTTTAGCATACCGCAATGAATAGGAAGCATATTTTCTTGTGATTATTTGTTTCGTTGTAACGTTGGATGCTAGTTTTATTTGCTTTGAACCTATTTACTCTTGTGACGTACTCTGGTTTAATATAATTAGTTTATTTATTATTCTTTTGTGTTTATTTATCATGTTTTCATATGAACCCATGATGACGATGAGTGCTAACATGGGATAATCGTGATCATGGGGTCGTGACGGATTTACTATGGAATTCTTTAGTTAGTTGTTTAATACCTTAGTGTGTGATAATTGTTTGATATCTAGTATTGGTTGTGCGTATTCGTCTTATATACGTCACGAATATATAAGATAGGGTGTTAATCTCTTGTGAAGCGACGGTGGATCTTGAGATTTAGAACTTGCCATGCTAGCATAGGTTCATGTACGATGTTCCATGATTAGTGGGTAACTCTAACCGTTTTATTCGCCCTGTGTAATCAAAAGGAATAACTTGTTCTTAAATTATTATGTTGTCAATTTCTGTAGACATATAGGGACTTAACATAATTGATGCCTATTCAACTTCTATCTTAATTGTGGATGTTTGGTAGAATGGTATTAGTACAATGAAAGTTGGCTTTTATCAGTTTCGTGTTATTCGATTAATGTCATCACTGTTGCATGTTAAGGGTAATAACAATGACTATTGAAGGAAGTAGTAATGAAGTTGTGATCTCATGAGTGTTTTAATATTGTTAATTCGAAGTGTTAATTAAGTGGTTAATTTTAGTAGTTAATTAGTTAATAATTAGTTAATCAAATCTAAGTGTTATTGTCTTAACATTGAGAAATAATCATACATTGGTGAGTGAGCTTAATTGAACATAATTAGTCTGAGTCTATGTGGGAATGAACTAGAAAGTATTCTATATTACTTGTGAACGCGTATACTTGCGTGTATTATTAGCGCGTGTTTCCGCCCTAACAACTATTTCCCAAGATAGTTTGCGAAAAAGGACGGACAGAGGAATGACTTAGAGTTCTCAAATCGACAAGTAAAATGAGAGGACTATCCTGGCCATTAAAGATATGTCTAGAGGCTTATTGTTTTTTATTTGGAACGGTTTGGGCAATTGCCTACTGTTGACAGATAATTCGTGTAGATATACTTACCACGCGAGCATACGAAAAATAGTCGCAGATATCCCTAACGAAGGGCAATGTGAAAGAAAGAAGGATGTGACGGCCTCAACCCCGGGTCAGGAGTTGACGTCACTAACAACATGAAACTACAATTATAATACAACTAACTTACTTTATTTCAATATAAACAACCCTTCCACAAGATCTTTTCCAGGTTCAAGTCTAATTTAGGTTACACACTTATTACAAACCATATTATTAAAACAACCTGCCATGACTATTATTCTACAGCAACTCACAGACCACACCTTGCCAGACACAACCTATTTAAAGGAGCTCGAAACAGGAGGAATTGGAAACTGACCCTTAGCAAGACAGCAACATCTCCTAGGCATCTGCAATGCGAAAATATACAAACACATTTGCAAGAGTGAGCGATCAACCACTCAGCAGTACCACTATATGAATACTAACTAAAAAAGTTTATAATGAACGATTGTAGGAACAAAAATTACAACTTGTTAGTAGAAAACTAGTAAAACAAGTGTAAACAGATAAAAACTGATGAACTATAGAAAACTGGATCTTTAATAGCTAGGATGCTCTCTAAACATTTTATTAATTGTGTTGGGTAAATACCAGGGTTAACTTTTAGCATGCTACTTTCATTTTCAAATCATTTGTCCCATCGCAGGACCTATAAAACTAATTGTTCCGTTACGGGAACCATAAAACTTGTCCCATCACAGGACCTATAAAACTTGTTCCTCTCCGGGAACCTCAAAATAACTTGCTCAGATATAAAAGTATTGGATGATCCCTGGTGAGACATCTGATCAGGCTATCTTATGAAACTTGTTCCGGAACTCAAAGACTAGCTAGGTCTCTGTCACACTGGGCATGTGGTTATAATAGGGTGCGCAACCACTTCGCCTCTTACGCCAACTTCCAGGCCATTACGGGCCTTCTGCTCACACTCATCCAATTATCTGATCATTTTTATCCAGTTTTGAAAATCACTTACCTATCTCTTGTCAAAACAATTATAACACAGCACATTTTCCAAAACATTTTCATTTTATTCAAAACTTAGAGATAGGTATTTTCAGAAGTTACTTTTCCCCCAAAACACAAGTTAATAAAACAATTTGAAACCCAGGGGATACGTAACTTAAATTGTTCTGTTCCACTACGAGAATAAAACAACATTATATTCATATATGCTGAACCATAAAGATATGGTCAGGGGTACTTGCCTTAATACATTTTAACACTAATTTTTGACTGGCTTCGCACCGATCGGGATGCTAAGAATTTCGATTGGAACCTACAGGAACCGAAATACCCTAAATTAGACGTCCGAATATGCTTGACTATCCTCCCTAACAATTTACCCATACGTTTTCAAACCCGACTCGTGATATTCTCAATATAATAATACATGTATCAATTAGGGTTCACGCCTTCAAAAGCCGGTTCGGTGTTCGTTTTCATAAAATACGTATATTTGTCCTTTTACGAAAGTAGGGTTATCGGTTTCGCAAAGTATTCCATCGCAACACATAATCAGGTTTTGTACAAAATAGTTACATATATAACCGATCGACGTTCCGATAGTCATTGGGTACGGCCTCGTATTTTCGTTATTTAATTTACGAAAATCGGGCAGCACCTCCTTTAATTATTGTCTATTCCATCGAACGTCCCGACGTCAAATCAATCACAACACAATCAATCACAATCCAAAATTCATCACCAACTCCATTCAACAACGTCAATTCGCAAATTCACCATTACCAATTAAATATAACTTTTAATCATTACTATTCGTATTTTATAATTTAAGTCGTATTTTATATTTTAAATCATAGGACTCAGAAAGATTCATCATAGTCCACCGTCGGCTCGCCGAGGCTCATCGTCGACGGCGGTAAAATTTACGGGTTTCCGATATGTCGGACATCCTACGTAAATCTCACCAATTAATTACTATAATTCTCGTACCAAATATTTTATTTTCTGCAAAAACAAAATAAGAAAATAATCAGTTAAGTAACCAAATAAAACTACAGGGCAACAAAACGCGCCTACGCGCTGCTAGGCAGGAGGGAGAGGGAGTCGCCTCGCCGGAGTTTAGACCGGCGACAACCAGACCAGAAAAATAACAATCAGTCACACCACACAGAATCGATACCATACAGCTACCCACACAATCATATACATATATATGTATATCTAAACACATAAACACGCAGAAGGAAGTCAAGACCGCCACCAGTGCTCACCGAAAAAATAACACAGCGGCGGAGCAAGGAGGGATGAGACGAAACAGAGGAGAGTGGGGGGGGTAGATGTGGAAGAAAGATAGAGGAGAGATTAGAGAGACAGCCGAGAGAGAAAAGATTAGAGAGAGATCGATATAAGAGAGAGAGACTGTAAATTTGAGAGAAAGAAACGGGTTATACCCGATCAAAACTGCCCCCCTTTTTTTAACAATTTCTTTTTGTATAAACCCGCGATTAATGTACCGTCTAACCTGCAATTTACTTATTTTAATGATACAATATGCGGATTAAAAAAATTGAAATAACTCCAAATAACCTTCAAAATTCCCGAATCAAATAGAACTTACAAAATAAAATTTTCGTAAATTTTAAAACAATTTCTGAAACGAAATTTATTCCCGTTTTTATCAATTAAACGGATCGACGCGCAGGTGAAATAAATCCCAAAAATCTCCGAACAACTTTTAAAATTTTCAAAATATTATAAAATTAATAAAATATGAATTTCATAATTTTTAAAAAATTTTAAAATTAAATACTGATTTTACTATTAAATGAAATTAGAAAATAATTTAAAGATAAATAAACGTTAAAATATTAATTTCTAAATTTTATAAATTCTTAAAAATAATGAATGAAATTGTAAAGCGATAAAAATAATTTTAGAGACAATCCAAATATTTATGACAAAAATCTTGAATAAAATCACTTTTAACCATAAAACAGGTAACTCAACGCCACTGCTAATTACACAAACGATCCTCGAACACCAATAATCACATATAATTAATAAAATATTAACTAAAATAATATCCAACTGATAGAACCCATACACATAATTTATTTAATTATTTAATAATTATACATTTAAATATTACAGAAATATACGAGTCGTTATATCCTTCCCCTTAAAAAGATTCTGTCCTCAGAATCTGATCTAATTAAATAAATAAGGATATTTGTCAAGCATATCTGACTCTAATTCCCAAGTGGACTCTTCTACTCAAGGATTCCGCCACCGTACTTTAACTCTGGGAATAGACTTATTTTTAAGAACTCGCTCTTTACGATCTAGGATCTGGATCGGCCGTTCCACGTAGGACAAATCTGGCTGAAGATCGATGGGTTCATACTCAATAACTTGATTTGAATCGGGGATATAACGCTTCAGCATGGACACGTGGAATACATTGTGGATATGTTGTAATTGCGGTGGCAATGCCAATTTATAGGCAACTTTACCAACTTTCCCCAATATTTCAAAAGGTCCGATATATCTAGGACTTAACTTGCCTTTTTGCCCAAATCTAACCAATCTTTTCCAGGGCGACACTTTTAATAATACCAATGATCCGATTTCCATATCTACGTCTTTTTGTTGAAGGTCCGCGTTCTTTGTCTGTCTATCTTGAGCTGCTTCTAACCTTTTTTGAATCAATATAATTGCGTCCTTGGTCTGTTGAACCAATTCAGGGCCTAATAATTTCGTTTCTCCTACTTCATCCCAATAGAGAGGGGACCTACACTTACGTCCATACAGGGCTTCGTAGGGCGGCATTCCTATACAGGCATGATAACTGTTATTATAAGAAAACTCAATCAGCGTCAAGTGCTCGTCCCAATTTCCTTTAAAATCCAAAGCACAAACCTTTAACATATCTTCTATCGTCTGAATAGTTCTTTCACTTTGTCCATCTATCTGGGGATGGTAGGCGGTACTCATTTTCAATTTAGTTCCTAAACATTCCTGGAATTTCGTCCAAAATCTGAAATTAAATCTTGGATCTCGATCAGACACGATTGAAACAGGGACTCCATGCTTGGTCACAACTTCATCCAAATATAATTTGACTATCCTGTCCAAAGAATACTTTTCATTGATCGGGAGGAAATGTGCAGACTTGGTCAATCTATCAATAATTACCCAAATTGCATCATGGTTCGATCTCGTTTTTGGTAGTCCTACTACAAAATCTATTGCAATTTCTTCCCATTTCCACTGTGGAACTTCCAAAGGTTGCAACAATCCACTGGGTCTTTGATGTTCCGCCTTCACTATCTGGCATACATGACATTTGTTAACCCAATTTGCAATTTCTTTTTTCATTCCTGGCCACCAAAAGTGCGTCTTCAAATCTTGATACATTTTAGTGCTCCCCGGGTGGATGGAAAACTTGGAATTATGAGCTTCCCGTAATATCTCATTCCTTAGTTTAGTCATATTGGGAATCCATATCCTCGAGGAAAACCTATACATACCCTTGCTATCCTTTTGTGTGCAAAGTTCTTCTGCAGTTAAACTATCTAACTCTTGATCCATCATTTCTTCCTAACACTTCTGAATCTAGTCCATCAATTCTGGCCGAAAAGTGATCTCATACAATTGTCCTTGATTTTCATATGTTACTCGAACCTCAATTTCCAGCTTCTCCAATTCTCTGGCGAGTTCCTCGGAAACTTTGATCGCATTCAACCTTTCCTTCCTGCTTAGGGCATCTGCCACTACATTGGCCTTGCCTGGGTGGTAATTAATGGAACAATCGTAATCCTTAATCAGTTCTAGCCATCTCCGTTGTCACATGTTTAGATCCTTCTGAGTGAATATATACTTTAAGCTTTTGTGATCTGTATAAATTTCGCTTTTTTCTCCGTATAAGTAATGTCTCCACAGCTTCAACGCGAACACAATTGCTGCTAATTCCAAATCATGCACTGGATACTTTTGCTCATGAGGCTTTAACTGTCTGAAAGCGTAGACAATGACTTTATCATGTTGCATTAATACACAACCCAAACCTTTCAAGGAAGCGTCACTATAGATTATGAAATTTCCTGTCTCATCTGGCAATGCTAGTACGAGAGCTGTTACTAACCTCCTCTTCAACTCTTAGAAGCTTTCCTCACACTTTTCCGTCCAAATAAACTTCTCTTTCTTCCTGGTCAGTTTGGTCAATGGAGTCGCAATCTTGGCAAAATCCTTTACAAATCTTCGATAATAACCTGCTAACCCGAGAAAGCTTCTAACTTCCGTAGGGGTCTTTGGTTGTTCCCACTTGGATACAGCCTCAATCTTTACGGGATCCACTTTCATTCCATCTTTTCCTACTACATGACCTAAGAATTGAACTTCATTCAACCAAAATTCGCACTTCGAAAACTTTGCATACAACTGCTTCTCTCTTAGCCTTTGTAGGGAAATCCTCAGATGATTAGCATGATCTTCTCTAGTCTTCGAATAAATGAGGATGTCATCAATAAATACAATCACAAACTTATCCAGGTATTCTTTATACACCCGGTTCATTAAATCCATGAAGGCAGCTGGTGTATTGGTCAATCTAAACAACATCACTAAGAACTCATAATGTCCATACCGGGTTCTGAATGCAGTCTTTGGTATGTCTTCAGGCTTAATCTTTAACTGATGGTAGCCCGATCTCAAGTCAATCTTCGAGAAACAGCACACTCCCTTAAGTTGGTCAAACAGGTCATCTATCCTTGGCAGGGGATACTTGTTTTTAATGGTTAACTTATTTAACTCCCGATAATTGATACACAATCTCATACTTCCATCCTTCTTCTTTACGAATAGTACTGGAGCACTCCATGGAGATACACTTGGCCTAATCACGCCTTTGTCCAATAATTCCTGGAGTTGCTTAACTAGTTCTTTCATTTCAACTGGAGCCATGCGATAAGGAGCCTTTGAAACTGGTTCTGCTCCGGGAACTAAGTCGATGGAAAACTCAATATCACGATCTGGTGGCAATCCGGGCAATTCATCTGGAAAAATGTCTGGGAATTCCCTTACTATTGGAATCTTATCTAGGTCAAGTACTTCTTTTTCCACGTCTACCACATATGCTAAGTAAGCTTCGCATCCTTGTCTTAACAATTTCTTTGTCTGGAATATCGAGAGAAATTTCTTTTCTTGCCTTTGTCCTTGATAAGTCACCTTAATATTATCCTCATTAACCATCAGAATTTTCTTCTTCTTACAATCAATGTTAGCCTTATACTGGGTCAACCAATCCATTCCTAAAATCACGTCGAACTCTCCTAGCTCGAAGGGTATTAGATCAGCCGAAAAAGAGTACCCGTGGATTTCCAATTGACACTTAGGGCAAAACTGACTCACTGAAACTCTATCCTGATTGGCTACTTCTATAGTCAAAGGTTCATCAAAATCTTCTAACATTAAGTTCATTTTAACCACACAATCCTTTGATATAAAAGACTTAGAGGCTCCTGAGTCAAATAAAACTTTAACAGGTACGGAGTTGAGAAAGAACGTACCTGCCACTACGTCCAAGTCCTGAGCATTGGACCTTTTTATCATTTTGAAAGTTCTGGCTTTAGCTATGCTGGATGTCGGTCCTTGAGATGCAGTACCTTGAGTAGTTATCTTACAATACCGAGCAACATGTCCCACATTCCCACAGTTGTAGCAAGTAACTGCGGGTTTCTCTGAATTGCATTACGATGCGTAATGACCCTTTTGATGACATTTGAAGCACTGAACATCCCTTTTGCACGGGCCACTATGTCTTTTCCCACATACCTTACAATCCATTACGGAGTTTGATGACTGAGCTGGAGTGGAGGCAACTGAGGTGGCAGCAGGCCTAGCCTGAGGAAAATTCTGTCTTCTAAATATTTTATTTATGTTCTGGCCAAACCTCTTCCGAAACCTCTGACTAGATTCCCCTGGATTCGTTTCACCAGTGATGCTTTCAGATTTCCGCTTCTTATCACCCTTTTCCTTGACAGCCAACTTCTGGTCACTTTCAATTACCAGCGCGGCCTGAACTACGGAGGGATATGTCTTGAGCTGCAAGGCTACAACCCCACCGTGAATTTCTAGCTTCAGTCTCTGCTGGAATCTCTTCGCTTTGTGAGCTTCAGTACTCACATACACAGGCACCAATCAGGCCAATTCCGTAAACTTGGCCTCATACTCGGCCACACTCTTTTCATCCTGCTTCAATTCCAAAAACTCAACCTCCAATTGGTTCTGCAAACAGTCCGGAAAATATTTTTCCAAGAACAACTCTGTAAACCTAGCCCAAGAGACAAGGCCTTCTCCTTCCACGGCACGGTTGGATTCCCACCAATAATTCGCTTCACCCTTGAGAAAATAGCTCGCATAGTCTGAGCTAAGATTATCACTTACTTGCGTAAGGGTGAAAGCTTTCTCTATTTCCTTTAGCCAAATCCTGGCAGCAACTGGGTCCACCTCGCCCTTAAACTTTGGGGGCTTTACCGACTAAAAAGATTTAAAACTCACAGTTTGGTTCACTTCTCTTTGCTGAGGTTGCTGTTGAAGCTGCAGTTGTTGTTGTTGAATTTGTTGCTGCTGCTGTATGAACTGCTGCTGTGTTGTTGTTGTTGTAGAAATTGCTGATGCTGCTGCTGAAATTGTTCTTGCTGCTGAGCCATTTGATTAGACTGTTGGCGCAGCAAATCTAGCAACTCACCCATAACTGGGCCCTTTCAGAAGCTCTGCTAGAGGAATTGGATGGGATATTCTTCTTGGGCGGCATTCTCCTGAAACATAACAAATGGTTTTAGTTAAAAAGAATTGCCCCTGGGTAGCAACATTTTCATGTGCCAAGAGAATGCTGCTGCAATAAAATACTTCCACCCTCAATTAGTTGGGGTTCGATTGTAACGAGTGGCTAGATTTAACAAAATCAGCAACAATTGCAACAATAAAAATAACAACAAAAATAACAGCACAACACTAACAACATGCAACAATACCTATAACAGCCACCAACTAATATAGCAACCTACTAACCAAATTCACATGGTCGGACTCGTTCTCGCGAAGAGACTGTTTAGGACTCCCTAGCGGCCATTACCAATGGCACCTATACCAGGGAAACACACTAAAGATTAGGGCAGTTCCAAAATCCTCAAAATATGCCAGGGTTACACCTTCAAACCCTCGACTAGACTCTTAAACTTGCTCCTCTAGTTGTGAGTTGCTGATTCACACCCTATATACCAACATTACCCCTTCCCGACTCTACTCTTAACCTAAATCAAGGACTCAAACCTGTAGCTCTGATCCCAACCTGTGACGGCCTCAAGCCCGGGTCAGGAGTTGACGTCATTAACAACATGAAACTACAATTATAATACAACTAACTTACTTTATTTCAATATAAACAACTCTTCCACAAGATCTTTTCCAGGTTCAAGTCTAATTTAGGTTACACACTTATTACAAACCATCTTATTAAAACAACCTGCCATGACTATTATTCTACAGCAACTCACAGACCACAATTTGCCAGACATAACCTATTCAGAGAAGCTCGATACAGGAGGAATTGGAAACTGACCCTTAGCAAGACAGCAACATCTCCTAGGCATCGGCAATGCAAAAATATACAAACATATTTGCAAGAGTGAGCGATCAACCGCTCAGTAGTACCACTATATGAATACTAACTAAAACAGTTTATAATGAACGATTGTAGGAACAGAAATTAGAACTTGTTAGTAGAAAACAAGTAAAACAAGTGTAAACAGATAAAAACCGATGAACTGTAGAAAACTGGATCTTTAATAGCTAGCATGCTCTCTAAACATTTTATTAATTGTGTTGGGTAAATACCAGGGTTAACTTTTAGCATGCTACTTTCATTTTCAAATCATTCGTCCCATCGCAGGACCTATAAAACTAATTGTTCCATTACGGGAACCATAAAACTTATCCCATCACAGGACTTATAAAACTTTCTCCTCTCCGGGAACCTCAAAATCACTTGCTCAGATATAAAAGTATTGGATGATCCCTGGTGAGACAGCTGATCAGGCTATCCTATGAAACTTATTCCGGAACTCAGAGACAAGCTAGGTCTCTGTCACGCTGGGCTGGTGGTTATAATAGGGTGCGTAACCACTTCACCTCTTACGCTAACTTCCAGGCCGTTACGGGCCTTCTGCGCACACTCATCCAATTATCTGATCATTTTTATCCAGTTTTCCAAATCACTTACCTATCTCTTGTCAAAACAATTATAACACAACACATTTTCCAAAACATTTTCATTTTATTCAAAACTTAGAGATAGGTATTTTCAGAAGTTACTTTTCCCCCAAAACACAAGTTAATAAAACAATTTGAAACACAGGGGATACGTAACTTAAATCGTTCTGTTCCACTACGAGAATAAAATAACATTATATTCATATATATTGAACCATAAAGATATGGTCAGGAATACTTGCCTTAATACGCTTTAACACTAATTTCTGACTGGCTTCGCACCGACCGGGATGCTAAGAATTTCGACTGGAACCTATAGGAACCGAAATACCCTAAATTAGACGTCCGAATATGCTTGACTATCCTCGCTAACAATTTACCCATACGTTAACAAACCCGAGTCGTGACATTCTCAATATAATAATACATGTATCAATTAGGGTTCACGCCTTCAAAATCCGGTTCAGTGTTCATTTTCATAAAATAAGTATATTTGTCCTTTTACGAAAGTAGGGTTATCGGTTTCGCAAAGTATTCCATCGCAACACATAATCAGGTTTAGTACAAAATAGTTACATATATAACCGATCGACGTTCTGATAGTCATTGGGTACGGCCTCGTATTTTCGTTATTTAATTTCCGAAAATCGGGCAACACCTCCTTTAATTATTGGCTAACCCGTCGAACGTCCCGACGTCAAATCAATCACAACACAATCAATCACAATCCAAAATTCATCACCAACTCCAGTCAACAACGTCAATTCGCAAATTCACCAATACCAATTAAATATAACTTTTAATCATTACTATTCGTATTTTATAATTTAAGTCATATTTTATATTTTAAATCATAGGACTCAGAAAGATTCATCATAGTCCACCGTCGGCTCGCCGAGGCTCATCGCTGACGGCGGTAAAATTTACGGGTTTCCGATATGTCGGACATCCTACGTAAATCTCACCAATTAATTACTATAATTCTCGTACCAAATATTTTATTTTCTGAAAAAACAAAATAAGTAAAATAATCAGTTAAGTAACCAAATAAAACTACAGGACAACAAAACGCGCCTAGGCGCTGCTAGGCAGGAGGGAGAGGGAGTCGCCTCGCCGGAGTTTAGACCGGCGGCAACCACACCGGAAAAATAACGATCAGTCACACCACACATAATCGATATCATACAGCTACCCACACAATCATATACATACATATGTATATCTAAACACATAAACACGCAGAAGGCAGTCAAGATTGCCACCAGTGCTCACCGAAAAAATAACACAGTGGCGGAGCAAGGAGGGATGAGACGAAACAGAGGAGAGTGAGGGGGAAGAGATGTGGAAGAAAGATAGAGGAGAGATTAGAGAGACAACCGAGAGAGAAAAGATTAGAGAGAGATCGATATGAGAGAGAGGATTAAAGAGAGAGAGCCTTTAAATTTGAGAGAAAGAAACGGGTTATACCCGATTAAAACTGCCCCCCTTTCTTTTAACAATTTCTTTTTGTATAAATCCGCGATTAATGTACGTCTAACCTGTAATTTACTTATTTTAACGATACAATATGCATATTAAATAAATTGAAATAACTCCAAATAACCTTCAAAATTCCCGAATCAAATAGAACTTACAAAATAAAATTTTCGTAAATTTTAAAACAATTTCTGAAACGAAATTTATTCCCGTTTTTATCAATTAAACGGATCGACGGGCAGGTGAAATAAATCCCAAATAACTCCGAACAACTTTTAAAATTTTCAAAATATTATAAAACTTATAAAATATGAATTTCGTAATTTTTAAGAAATTTTAAATTAAATACTAATTTTACTATTAAATGAAATCAGAAAATCATTAAAAGATAAATAAACAGTAAAATATTGATTTCTAAATTTTATAAATTCTTAAAAATAATAAATAAAATTGTAAAGCAATAAAAATAATTTTAGAGACAATCCAAATATTTATGACAATAAATCTTGAATAAAATCACTTTTAACCATAAAACAGGTAACTCAACGTCACTGCTAATTACACAAACGATCCTCGAACACCAATAATCACATATAATTAATAAAATATTAATAAAAATAATATCCAACTGATAGAACCCATACACATAATTTATTTAATTATTTAATAATTACACATTTAAATATTACAGAAATGTACGAGTCGTTATAAAGGATGTCATTGTCAGAGCTGATAAAAGGCAAAGAAGATCGTACACGCCCTATAAAGGCTACTGGTAGCAGTACCAATAAACGTGAATACGTCTAAGGCGCTAGCGAGAATGACAAGTACGGCCCAGAAGGTATCGTAGTACTATAGATATTATACGGGGGATGATTAAAGAAGTCCGACCAATAACGGAAGCTGAGCGTTCCACGACTCTAAAAGCGTATCAATCAATTACGTATGAAATGGTGCTTCCTTCAAGATGGCAACAGGCCCCGACGTGCCTTACATTACTATGAGAAGAAATGTTAAATCTAGTGCTAAGCGTGTAACAGGAGACGAGCGTGTAGAAATGCAACGAGAACTTCTTACATGACTTAATCGACAGAGAGGATGCGCCAAAATGGGAAAACGTTAAGGAATGAAACTCTAGCACTAGTAGGAGTGATGTAGGGGAAACGAATAAGTTGAAGGATGATTCCAAACACTAGAAGATGCGATAATCATCCATATTATCGATTTTTAAGGGAAATGAAGTGACCAGCTGACATTAATCGAATGACCGATAATAGCGAGTTATCATACAGGCATTGGAGCGGCTACCAAGTTTTGTACGGAAGAAATAAGTGTTCTCCCTTAGATTGGGAAAAAATTGGTAAGCGGAGGATACTCGGACCATAATTAAGTCAACAGACCAAAGGAATTCCTTGAACTTATCAGAACCCGGCTAATGGCAGCCTATGATGAACACTAGAGATATGGGGACCCGAACTATAAGGACATAGAGTACGACGTAACAGACCAAGTATTGTTGAGAGTGCCTCTCGGGGAGGGAGTGATGAGATTCAAAAGGTAACGAAATGTTGAACCCAAGGTTTATTGGACCAGTTGAAGTCTTTAAAAGGACTAAGGAGGTTGGCTTATAAATTAGCACCATCGTCGAACACTCAACAATTTTATAACGAGTACCACAAATCGAAGTTAGGAAATTTAACCGTCAATGCCAAATATATGATTGTAAATGAGCTAATAAACTTGCAGCTAGACTTAGCGTATCTGGAGTAACATGTAGAGGTCATAAGACTACAAGAATGAGTACCCGGAAATATATTGGATGGATGAGTGGAAATTTTAGGAAGAGGTCAAATACTGCAAGGTCAACGTGAGAACTCGAGGTTGTCATGCGAGAAGCATATCCCTACCTGTTTCTGAACAGACTCCGGGATGGAATCCTTTTAAGGGGGGAAGACTTTAAGAACCCAAATTTTTGACATCGGAAACAGACCTTTATGGATAGTAATAGTAACCCTGAAAGACGGGAAAAACTTTTTAGCCCACACTATGTTGTGCATGAGAAAATGAGATTCGAAGTTGATATATGATTATACATACCAAATGAGTGTATGTAAACGCTATTAGTTTTCGAAGAAAATGAACTTTGAAAAACGACCATATTTACGAATCATCGAGGATTACGGGAATCACAATATAATTATGAATTTAAAACCCTAAGGATTTATATCCAAGTATGATAATTCAAAATATAAGGAATAAATACGAAAGGAATTACGTCACGAACCATTTACGAGGAAGTAATTCGAAAATGTTTAAGCGACCGAGCGAATGCGTAAACGATTAAATAAACGTAACGCACTAACTAACCATGGTAAAAAAGTAACCATGATTACTTTATCAAATAGTGAGCTAGAGATAGGATGATCAACCAGGGCTAATAGAATAGTAAGCTAAGGAAACTAAGGAAGTGGCTTAGCTTATAATCTACCACAAGCTAGCTAGATTTGTCTCCAAGATTGGCAACATAAATTAAAACCTAGGATTCTTAACTAGAGAATATCAATCAATATAAAATATCACAAGCTACCACTTGCATCATTCCAAGAAGCAACCAAGAAACAAACACTTCTTCTCTTCCACTTCTCTCCATTCAGCTTTCTTCTTCAAACCAAGGAAATCAAAATCAAAACCTCAAGTTCTAGCCATGGATAAATCCTCCCATTAAATATCAAGCTTCCTAACAACCAAAATAAGGTAAGATAAATCTTTGATCTCTTTTATTCAAGGTTTGATGGGTGAAATAAAATCAAGAAAGTTGCTAATGAATAGTATGAATAGTAACTCTTCTTTGGTTTCTTCATTTAAATGGTGGTTTTAGGTTCCAAAAACTATACTAAGCACTCCAAAGACTTCACCATCATCAAGAACACATCTCAAGCTTTCAAGAAAGGTAAAAATCTTTGACCCAAATTTGTTTAAGATTCAATTTCAAGATCCTTTTAGTATGTAGTGGTAAACCTAGTTTTAGTGGTGATATTGTTGAGATCTTGATTTTTAGTTAAGAAGATTTAAGGTTGATTGTTGTTGCCTTAAGAACATGATATTCTTGAGAGGATTTAGTGTGTTGATGATGATATGTTGATTGGTGGTGGTAGTATAAAGATCTATGGCATAAACAAAACTCCGATCGTAAACATAATCTCGTTAAAACGAACAAAACGTAACTTTAAGTTTATGCAGAAAGTCCCGAGGATTTAAAATATAGTTTCTTGAAAAATAACCCTTGTTTATGATAGACAATGTTACAAGTATCGTTTAGGCGCTTGAATCGCTTGATTCCGATTTACGGATCAAAAGTTATGGCCGTTTTACTAAAAGTGATTTACGTGACAAAAACTGGTACGAATTACGAACTTTGAAAATATAAAGGATCGACTTAAAAATATTCATAAATCATGAAAGTTTTACAGAGAGTATTAAATTGAGTTTCCTAACTTCCATAAATATTTCAAGTGAAAATAATGATTTTTCAGTTTTATAAAAATATCGGAGCCGAGACCACGCAATTAGAAACCGTAGAATCCATAAGCGGAGCCGACGACGAAAATGAAAATGGAGTTAAGATACTTTGAAAAAGGAAGTGACCATAATATGAATAAGGACTTAAAGAAATAATAAGGGTAATATAAGTTGATAGGGTGCATAATGATTAGCACATGAGTGCGGGTAGCCGTAAATTAGAACGGGACCTAACAAAATGACTTGTGTTATGGTTATAGATTTCTGAGCGGAACCTAGAGCATCCTCCACCTCAAGATACCCAGGAAATTTTTCAAACCCTACCTTTTAAGAACCGTTGTGTTGTGAATATTTTACAAAACTGTGATATATGCATGAGATTTCTTTAAACTGTTTTACGAAGTTTGAGATGTATTACATTACTCAATTATTGATAATTTCTAGTATATGTTCATACCGAGTTTGAAATGTTATATTTAGACCAAGAGTCGATCGTTGTAAGCTTATAAAACCCCGGAAGTATCCCGGAGGAGTTTATAATTAAGAACGTTAACGCTAGCGAGTAGTGTGGCGTGTATATATTTTAGACCGAGGATCGGTCAGTTAAAATTGATGAAAACCCAGAAGTATTCTGGAGGTGCTTTATTTAAGAATATTAGCGCTATAGCAGAGCGTGAAGTATAAGTTGTAAGACCGAGAGTCGGTCAGTGTTGTTTTTATAAAATCAAAACCCGGGAATCATTCTGGTGATATTATAGGATGATTACAAGTCCATAGTAGTACGTTTTAAAGGGACTCAACGTCCACTTACCAATATTAAACACCTCGAGCTTTTATTAAAATGATTTCCAAAGATCGTATTCCCTCAACTATACTTTATCATTTGGACAAGAAATATTTACTTACTATTCATTTATTAGGGATAAGTATTCTCCAGTAAATATTTACTTCAATCTCGATTAAATATTAAAGTTATTAATGTATTAAACATAAATTAGTTGAGGAATATTATTTTATTATTTTGAAAGTAAACTCCTTCGAGGTTTAATTATTTATCGATTATCATTTAATTATTTACTATTTATTAAAGTGTTTATTTATGATTTAAAAGTCATAGAACCTAATTTAAAATACTTTCCGATTTTCAAAAATTATTAGAATAATTTCAGATCGTCGGAGAATATTATCCCGACTTATTTAATATTTTGAATATAGTTTCAAGTAGAAACTTTTCCCCTTATTTAATTATCTGTTGACAACGGTCAACTCACATCCTTAGTAGTTCCTCCGAAAATTTCGGAAGTACGTATATATATATATATATATATATATTTATATCTTAGTAAGATAAACTATTTCTATCAACAAGCAAAACGCTTGGGGGAACTTCGATGTGGTTCGAGTTCTCGAGATATGATAGAATTCTTTTAAAGGACAAGGGAGGGGTAGACTCTGGTACTATGTGTGCTAGATAGACTAACAAAGGTACCGCAGGTGAAGGTACTCTGTGTACTCAGGTATTTGTGAAGTATGTGTATACCCAAAATGGGACACGTAGCCCGAATGCGGCAAGGGTGATAACCGGGATACAAAGGTGTCGTCCTTCTACTAGTAGAAAAGGTTACTATTATCGTATTACGACTTATCATCGTATGTGGTGGCTCCAACGAGTGTCCTATTCTTCCAATTGGAATTGTGATGCAATGCCGTAACCCAAGCCTAGGTGCTGGGTTTACCATTAAGGTATTCGCAGGATAATAAAATCCACTAAAGAATTGTTTTCATGAGAAAGTGTGTGTCACCAAGGAAAACTATTTTTGCATAAAACGTAATTATCATATATGATATTTTACGTGAGTTTATCATACAGTCATTTTCACACTGTACATTATTATGATGGGCATTATAGCTCACTCTTGCTTTCTTTTAAATGACACAACATAACAGATAACCAGTATGCCCGTATGGGACTTAGTCGCTTACAGTCATGGGGAGAATCCCTGGCAGCCTTGTCTCAGGTGTGCCAGAGTATCAGATATGTATAAGATATCAGTCGTAATTATTGTAACTTTACGTAGAGGTTATGAATAATTGTTTGAGATCCTGTAAAGTACATTTGACTTTTAATAACAGATAATACATGTCGTACGTCATTTCTAAGGGTATAACTTGTGAGTGTGTCAGATTGGGGGTCTGTGATATGGAATTATTGGATTATCGAGTTAATGCAGGTTACACATGATTGAAGGATTGCGTGACGACCCAGGTTCCTGACCCCGAATTTGGGGGCGTTACAGCTATGACGCCCTCAAACTCGAGGTACTGATTTAGGGCTCCCAACACATATATATAACAACATAATTAATATAATAATTAACCACAAGACTTATAACAACATCTTACATGATAAGGTGTGAACAAGACTACAACTACTAACCAGGAGTTTATAAATACATAACTAACATTATTATTATTATAACAGTTTACAATTTTGAGTTGGAATTTCCAAATAACACATAAATATCTAGAACCAAAATTTAGATAACCAAAACCAAAGCGATCCTCTCACTTGTCGTGTACCTGCGCTGGAATAGCAAACCTAACAGTCTACAAGGGGCCACTAAATACGCTCTTATGTGTTGTGCACCTAAGGATCGTCATCTTCTTGTTTAACTGCCAAGGATTAGATCAAAACAAAATAAATGAGCCACAGAGTTCAGCAAGTAACTAGAATTAACAGTCATAATAATTAAACTTGGTAGTAAAAGTCTAATTAACCATTTTAACTCAGTTCCATTGTGATTTAGGGTTTAAGCCGAGGGTTACGAAGAAGGTAATAAACAGGGTTCTACAGTACTTTTCAAAATATCTTTCTTTTCAAAACATTTTCATTTCCTGTCATTTCGAGAATTTTGAATCCATTCTGTTTTCGAATATAAACAGTGTTTTCGCACAAATAACTCTTTTTGAAAATAAAATTAATATTTTTCGATTGGATTGTATATCAATTTCCATAAATAATAGGGATGATCAGCCCGTACTGACCTCCATATGGTCATTAAAGGTACCTAAGGCACTATTTGGCCTATATATATACATACTGGTCCATCTCCAGATTCAATAACACACCGGTCCATCTCCGGCTCTATACACTTGGCTGGACCACTGTTACATGGCCACTTACGCCTCCAATCTTTAGGATTTTAATGAAAACCTTTATATTGGAAAATCATTTCACTTTTCAAAACTTAATTCATTTTAAAATATTTAATGACCTTTGAAATCATTCAGACTCTTTCAAGTCAAAAATCATTCTTATTTTCATTTCAGGGTATAAGAATATAACAAGGTGTTAGGACGAAAACACGCGCTAAATTCATGCAAGTATACGTGATCGCAAGTAATATAAAATTATTTCTAGTTTGTTCCCATAGAGACTCTTTTAGGTTAAATTCAATTTATGCACTTATGCAACAATGGTAAGGTTATTATTCAACGCTAAGATGATAACAAGTTGAGATTTTTTATAGCTATGAGATTATATTAACTAATTTTAGCTAAGAGAATTAAGGTTGATTTACTTGTATAACACGAACATGAGATTCTAACTTCATTAAATACTTCATTCAATAGCCTCTTTTTTCTTAACCTTAGCATGCAATGGTGATGACACTAATCAGATAACACGAAACTATTAAATGCCAACTTTCATTGTACGAATACCCTACTACCAGACATCCACAAAAGAGATAGAAGCTGAATAGACACCAATTATATTGAGACCCCATATGTCTATAAAAATTGACAACATAACGGTTTAATGCAGAAGTTATCTATCATGACTACATAGGGCAATTAAGATGGTTAAAATTACCTACAAATCATGCATATCAAATATATGAAACTATGCTAGCATGGCAAGTTCTAAGCCCCTATATTCACTTTCGCTTCAATAGAGATTAACATGCCATCTTATAAGTTTGCGACGCTCATAGGACGAATAAGCACAACCAATACTAGGATATCATGCAATCACCACACACTAAGGTATCGAAATAAATTAACTATTGAAATCCATAAGTAAAGCCATTAGAACTCCACGACAACGATCAGCCCATGACCGAACTCATCATCACCATGGGTTCCGATGAAAGTCTAATTAACCATTTAACTCAGTTCCATTGTGATTTAGGGTTTAAGCCGAGGGTTACGAGGAAGGTAATAAACAGGGTTCTACAGTACTTTTCAAAATATCTTTCTTTTCAAAACATTTTCATTTCCTGTCATTTCGAGAATTTTGAATCCATTCTGTTTTCGAATATAAACAGTGTTTTCGCACAAATAACTCTTTTTGAAATTAAATTAATATTTTTCGATCGGATTGTATATCAATTTCCATAAATAATACGGGTGATCAGCCCGTACTGACCTCCATATGGTCATTAAAGGTACCTAAGGCACTATTTGGCCTATATATATACATACTGGTCCATCTCCAGATTCAATAACACACCGGTCCATCTCCGGCTCTATATACTTGGCTGGACCACTGTTACATGGCCGCTTACGCCTCCAATCTTTAGGATTTCAATGAAAACCTTTATATTGGAAAATCATTTCACTTTTCAAAACTTAATTCATTTTAAAATATTTAATGACCTTTGAAATCATTCAGACTCTTTCAAGTCAAAAATCATTCTTATTTTCATTTCAGGGTATAAGAATATAACAAGGTGTTAGGACGAAAACACGCGCTAAATTCACGCAAGTATACGTGATCGAAAGTAATATAAAATTATTTCTAGTTTATTCCCATAGAGACTCTTTTATGTTAAATTCAATTTATGCAATTATGCAATAATGGTAAGGTTATTATTCAACGCTAAGATGATAACAAGTTGAGATTTTTTATAGCTATGAGATTATATTAACTAATTTTAGCTAAGAGAATTAAGGTTGATTTACTTGTATAACACGAACATGAGATTCTAACTTCATTAAATACTTCATTCAATAGCCTCTTTTTTTCTTAACCTTAGCATGCAATGGTGATGACACTAATCAGATAACACGAAACTAGTAAACGCCAACTTTCATTGTACGAATACCCTACTACCAGACATCCACAAAAGAGATAAAAGCTGAATAGACACCAATTATATTGAGACCCCATATGTCTATAAAATTTGACAACATAACAGTTTAATGCAGAAGTTATCTATCATGACTACATAGGGCAATTAAGATGGTTAAAATTACCTATAAATCATGCATATCAAATATATGAAACTATGCTAACATGGCAAGTTCTAAGCCCCTATATTCACTTTCCCTTCAATAGAGATTAACATGCCATCTTATAAGTTTGTGACGCTCATAGGACGAATAAGCACAACCAATACTAGGATATCATGCAATCACCACACACTAAGGTATCGAAACAAATTAACTATTGAAATCCATAAGTAAAGCCATTAGAACTCCACGACAACGAGCATTTATTCAAGACACCTTCATAACACCATTTTAGCACCAAAGCAATGCTAAATCTCCTTATTCCTTTATCTATGTCTGAAATGCAAAACACTACAAAATTGTATCAAAAACACGAACAACTCGAGTACAAAACACCAATTCAAGCCTTTGTAGGACGTTCTAAGGGGACATAAATGCCACTTAACACACCCCCAAACTTGAACCGATGCTTGTTCTCAAGCATAAACAGACTCGTAAAACAAGAAATAAAAATGCATAATGTAAGCTATATGAATGCAACGACCCCCTCAGATTAACTAAACCAACCAATAAACATCTCAACAAATGCAGTTATTCGCACAAAGTTCAATCAAATCCCGCAATTCAACTTACAAGCTAGAAATGTGCGTGTGTGCGATTGCTTAACAAATATACTATCGCAACTAGATCAATAATCATGACTCACTACTCATCAAGGCAATCTCAAGGTTATAAATAGAATAAACGCTAAACTCAAAATGACTGACAACACTTTAATTTTCATATCAGAGTTATACACGAATTCATGCTTTTATTGATAACACATAACAACACAAATATGCTTATTTGACCGTGCAATGAGTGAGGTCCACAAAAGACTTATAAAATAATACCCATATAGCGAGTGTTAGCAGAAACCAATTGAAACGGAGACATGCCTAGCAGAGTCTTGTATGATGTTCTTCATGCCCACATAGTTTCATCCAGCTTCAAAGACCAATCCTTCCTCGATGGACACATAACTTTCTCTCAAATACGCTTGATCTATATGTTAGATACCTCAGCTTGACCATTAGTCTGATGATGGTAGGCTGTAGCAATGCGATGATTCACATTATATCGCTACATCATAACAGTGAACTCTCAATTGCAGAAATGCAATCCCTCGTCAATGATTATGACTCTTGGAGTACCAAATCTTGTGAATATTTGCTTATGAAGAAAATTTAGCACTACCTTTGCATCATTCATTGGCAAAGCTTTAACTTCCACCTATTTCAAGATATAATCAACCACCAACAAGATATACAGATTATTACAAGATGAGACAAATGGCCCCATGAAGTTAATTCCCCAAACATCGAAGATCTCAACCTCGAGTAGCACATTAAGAGGCATCCCATCCCTCTTGGACATATTACCAACACGCTGGCAGCGATCACACTTCAATACGAACCGATGTGCATCCTTAAACAATATAGGCCAGAAGAATCCTATTTGAAGGATACGAGCTGCTGTCTTCTCTCCACCATAGGCCTCTATAAACATTCGAATGACAGTCTCGCAAGATACCCTCCATCTCGTTATACGAAATACATCTCCTGATGATTAGGTCAGCTCATTTCCTAAACAGAAATGGTTCATCCCATATATACCACTTCACCTCATGAAGAAACTTCTTTCTTTGAGCAGAAGACAAGTCTGGAGGCATAATGTTGTTCACAAGGTAGTCACAATGTCTGCGAACCACGGTTCTTCCTCTTGCACCCCAAACAACTGCTCATTGGGAAAAAACTCATTAATCAATGTCTTATCCTCTGAAGCTGTACTTGGATCTTCTAACCGAGATAGATGATCAATGATTTGATTCTCAGTTCCCTTCCTATCCTTGATCTCCAATTCAAACTCCCGAAGTAAAAGAA
This sequence comes from Apium graveolens, assembly GCF_009905375.1. Lineage (NCBI taxonomy): Eukaryota > Viridiplantae > Streptophyta > Magnoliopsida > Apiales > Apiaceae > Apium > Apium graveolens. Next base: position 39,100,107 of record NC_133657.1, on the reverse strand, counting down.
CCCACCAAATCAATCTAGGCTTCGAGTCCTTCTTCGAGACAAGATAGTGAATAACAGCGTGATAAGTGAAAACTATCACCTTTGTCCCAAGCAAATAAGATTGAAACTTCTCAAAACCGTAGACAATGGCTAAGAGTTCCTTCTCAGTAGTAGTATAGTTTAGTTGAGCACCATTGAGGGTCTTACTAGCATAATAGACCATATGAAATATATTGTTCTTCCTTTATGCAAGAACCGCTCCAACTGTATAGTCACTTGCATCGCACATTATTTCAAAAGGCTCATTCTAATCAGGTGCAGTTATGATAGTTGTCGTAATCAAACTCTTCTTAAATATCTCAAAAGCAGCTTGACACTCATCATCAAACTTGAATGGAACATCCTTCTCTAGCAGATTACACAAGGGCTTTGAGATTTTAGAGAAGTCCTTGATGCAGGTAGGTTTTCTATGACACCCGCCTTGGCTTTCGATGCCTGCATGACCAAGAAAGATGCGGACTCCTTTAACAGAAATTGGTGGAGGTAGGTTTTCGATGACCCCCGCCTTGGATTTCTCCTCCTCAAGACCCTGACTAGAGACCTTGTGCCCAAGAATGATGCCCTGTTGCACCATAAAGTGACATTTTTCCCAGTTGAGAACCAGATTGGTCTCAACACACCTTTTAAGAACTGCGCCAAGATTTTGCAAGCACTCGTTAAAAGAATCACCAAACACAGAGAAATAATCCATGAACACCTCCACATTATGTCCAATCATGTCAGAGAAGATAACCATCATGCATCTCTGAAATGTGGTAGGTGCACCACACAACCCAAAAGAAACTCTTCTGAAAAAAAAGTACCTAACGGATAGGTGAAGGTAGTCTTTTCATGATCTTCTGGAGTGATCCAAATCTGATTATAACCCGAATAGCCATTCAGAAGACAGTAGTACTCATGCCCAGCCAACCTGTCAAGCATCTGATCAATGAAAGGAAGAGAAAAGTGATCCTTCCTTATGGCTTTGTTCAGCTTCCTGTAATCCATGCAAACTCTCCACCCCGTGACTGTTTGAGTAGGAATGAGCTCATTCTTTTCATTAGCGACCACGGTGATACCTCCTTTCTTCGGCACACACTGAACTGGGCTCACCCAAAAACTGTCGAAAATAGGATAAATGATCCATGCATCTAGCCACTTGAGAATTTTCTTCTTCACAACCTTTTTTATTATCGTATTTAACCTTCTCTATTGCTCAACAGTTGGCTTACTTCCTTCCTTCAGCAGAATTTTATGCATACAATAAGAAGGGATGATTCCCTTGATATCTGTTATAGTCCATCCAATAGCCGATTTGAATTCTCTCAGAATTCTCAAGAGCTTTTCCTCATTACTACCTGAAAGGTCTGATACAATAATAATAGGCAAAGTAGATGCATCACCTAAAAAAGCATACCTCAAGTGCTTAGGAAATGGTTTAAGCTCGAGTGTAGGAGCTTCCTCGATAAAAGGCTAGATACACCCCTCAGCATTTTTCAGTTCTAACATTCCAAGAGATTCAAAAGGCATATCTAGCTTTCGCTTCCAAGGAGAAGCATTCAAATACTGCAACTGCTCATCACCATCATCATCTTCACTATCTGAATTCCCCAACAAGACTTTGTCTAAGGCATCAGACTTTAGCATTTGATCAAATTATAAATTAACCACAGAATCGACCAATTCCACTTTTAAGCACTCCTTATTATCATTAGGGAATTTCATGGCATTGAATACATTGAAAGTCATATCCTGATCCAGCACTCGCATGGTGAGCTCACCCTTCTGCAAATCTATCAAGGTTCGGCCAGTAGCCAAGAATGATCTTCCCAAGATTATGGGGATCTTTTTATCCTCCTCAAAATCAAGAATTACAAAATCAGCAGGAAAGATGAGCTTGTCCGCCTTGACCAAAACATCCTCCATAATGCCTCGTGGATATGTAATAGAGCGATCAGCCAACTATAAGGACATATAAATAGGCTTGGGATCAGGTAGATCAAACTTCTTAAAGACAGAAAAAGGCATCAGATTGATGCTAGATTCCAAATCACATAAACACTTGTCGAATGACAAGTTTCCAATGGTGCAAGGAATAGTGAAGCTTCTAGGATCTTTAAGCTTCGGAGGAAACTTCTGTTGCAGTACAACACTGCATTCCTCTGTGATAGCTACATTCTCTAAGTCATAAAGATTCACTTTCCAAGAGAGAATACCTTTCATAAACTTTGAATAACTAGGTCTCTATTCAAGAGATTCAATGAAAGGTATGTTCATTTGAAGTTTCTTGAACACCTCCAAAAACTTCACAAACTGCTTATCCAACTTTTGCTTCTGCAGCCTCTTAGGAAAAGGAGGTGGAGGATAGATCTGTTTCTCCCATGTATGACCCTCAGGAGGAGTGTGTTCCACAGTTTTCTTCCTTGGTTCCACTTCTGCTTCCTTTTGCACATCTTCTTCAGCAACAACTTCATCTTCCGAAGATTTAGATTTTTCAGGATTTGCAACCTTCCCAGACCTCAGTGTAATTGCCTTAACCTGCTCTTTTGCTTCCTTCTTGCCTGGAATTTATGTGTCACTAGGTAGAGTACCAGGTTGTCGATTCAGCAAGGCATTGACAATCTGACCAATTTGATTCTCTAACGTCTTAATAGAAACCGCTTGACTCTTGCACATGAGCCTCAACTCCTCCAATTCAGATTTTTTGATTAGCTTGACTTGTACCTCCATTTGGTAACTACTAAAGTTGGAATTGTTGTCTTGGACCATATTGTGGTTGTTGAAAACCAGGATGGTTGTACTGCTTTGCTGCATACTGCTGATAAGGCTGTTGAACCGTATTCTGAGTGTTGCTCCAACTAAAGTTAGTATGATTGCGGTTGTTGGGATGATAGGTAGCTGGAACTGGGTGTTGCGACCTCTGAAAGTTGCTCACGAACTGAGCTGATTCACTAGATATAGCACACTGCTCTATCTCATACGTACCAGCACAAAGCTCACAGATACTAGTAATCTGATTAACTCCATAATTAGCCAAAGAATCCACCTTCATCGTCAAAGCCTTAAGCTGAGCAACTATAGAAGTAGTTGCATCCACCTCTAAATTCCTGCTACTTTGCCTTGATTTAGTCTCTGAGAAGGGTTCTGGTATTCATTAGCAGCCATCGGTTCAATCAACTTATAAGCTTCATCGTAGCTCTTAGTCCATAAGGCTCCACCTAATGCTGCATCGAGTATGGGTCTAGACTGTGCTCCCAAGCCATTATAAAAGCAGTTGATAATCATTCAGTCAGGCATCCCATAATGAGGACACTTTCTAAGCATCTCTTTATAACGATCCCAAGCTTCACACAAAGACTCTCCTAATTGATGCGCAAATTGAGTAAGAGCATTCATGATTGCAGCTGTCTTCTCCATATGAAAGAACTTAGTAAGAAACTTTTGAGCAAGATCTTCCCATTTATTGATAGAGCCTGGTGGTAGCGAATGCAACCAACACTTAGCTTTATCCCTCAGAGAGAATGGGAAAAGCCTTAGCTTTATAGCATCTTCAGAAACATTGTTGAATTTGAAAGTGTCACGAATCTCGATGAAATCTCTAATATTCATGTTGGGATCTTCCATCGGAGAACCCCCAAACTGAACCGAGTTTTGCACCATCTGAATTGTGCTAGCCTTGATTTCAAAAGTGTTAGCCGCGATGGCTGGTCTGACAATGCTAGACTGAATATCATTGATCTTCGGTTGAGAGTAATCCATCAAAGCCTTCGTATTCGCTTCTGGTTCACCCATTACAACAAGAGCTTCTTCTTCAACTTTCTCAACTAAGACCTCTTCTACAAATTCCTCATCTGCTTTATCCAGTGTTCTCTTTCGAGATAGAGAATGCGTTACCATACACGCTCTCTAGAGTACCTGAAAAAGCAACAAACAAACAAATAAGTAAAATATTCAATTTAGTGAACTTTAATGACCACTGATGTCAAGCACATAAACTAAAAATTAACACCGAGTCCCCGACAGCAGCGCCAAAAATTTCTTAGGATAAAAACATGCGCTAATTTTCACGTAAGTATACGCGATCGCAAGTAATATGTAATTATTTCTAGTTCGTTCCCGCAGAGACTCTTTTAGGTTAAATTCAATTTATGCACTTATGCAACAATGGTATGGTTATTATTCAATGTTAATATGATAACAAGTTGAGATTGTTTACAGCTACGAGATTATATTAACTAATATTAGCTAAGAGAATTAAGGTTGATTTACTTATATAACACGAACATTGGATTCTAACTTTATTAAATACTTCATTCAATAGCCTTTTTGTTCTTAACCTTAGAATGCAATGGGGATGACACTAATCAGATAACACGAAACTAGTAAACGCTAACTTTCGTTGTACGAATACCCTTGTAATAATCCCAACTTTTGGAAATTTTTGAAACCCTGATGAATAGTAACTTTTGCTGACTATGCTGATTAAGAAAAATTATCAGACCACGATATATAGGAGTACTGTTATGGAAATTCTAAGATCGTATTAGTATTCCATAAAGTAAATGAGTGTATGTAAATGTCTTCAGAATCCAAATTCGAACACTTTGATTTTTCTCGAAAATCCACCAGATACCGAAAGAATTGAGTATAAGGTAACATGATTAAAAGGATTTAAATTCAAAAATTATAAGAGAGGATCATAAAAGAAATATAAAATATTGAGAAAGGTTTAGGGAAACTGAAGTAATAAGATCCCGGATATGATCCCTCAAATGACAAACGAGAATGAAAGATAAACGAACCGTATAACAGATAAGCGGTCATTAGCCAAGTAATTAAGGATTAATCAAAGAGGTTAGTAGATGATGATGTCATCACACCACAAAGGGAAGACAAGTGTTAAAAAGATGACACAAGCTTGATGACATAAGCATGACAAAGGGGTTTTGTTTTGTTGATTAGTTTTGGGTCATGGAAAATTAACCATGGTAAAAAGCTAAACAATTGTTAAGACAAAAAGAGAAGCAACCAAGCATAATTTCATAAAACAAAAAGAAGATAAGTTGATTTTTGCTTCCAAGAACAAAAGCTCTCGGCCAAAACAATACCAGCAACTTCAAACTTCCATATCTCCTATAATTTTCACTCAAATGTTGTGTTATATAGCTCTTTGCAAAGGTATTGAGATGTCCTACAACCCTTGTTCACAAGTCTCGTCCAAATAATCATGGTAAGATCCTCATTTTTACAGTTCTTTCAATCTGACTTTTAGAAACTTCAAAACCTAACTTTATGTTCTTGATTTCTTTGGAAAGATCAAGCTTGTAGGAGGCTCCCTAAGGCTTCCTAGAAACTTAACACCACCCAAGGAAGGTATAGACTTCAAACCCTAGCCTTTACTTTATTTGTTAGTAATTTTAATGGTTGGTTTTGTGAAATGAGAAACATGGATTGTGATTATTAGTAGTTTGGTTTGATTTGGAAGTGTTTTGGTAATTGAAGCTTGATTATAGTTGATAGGTCTTGATTGTGGTTGTTTGAGTTGAAAAACTTGGAGGTTATGGACTGATGTGGTATGTTTTAGGTGAATTTTTTTTGTATGGATGGTTATGAGTTGGTTGGTGGTTAATTGGAGTGGTATGAACATTGGTAATCGCGTAAACATACCCGTCGTAATGCCCGTTTTCATTCAACTGCTTGTACTTAGTGTTCGGGACAGAAAACTCACTGACAAATCTGTAAACTTGCCATGTTTGGCTAGATCATGTCGTAAGCTTCATTTTGGTATGTGGTTCGCTTAGATCCGATTTACGGTTTAGGAGAAACGACTATTTTTAAGTTACGGTGTTTTGCGAAAGAACCTTTACCCCTCGCTTAACTTTGAAACCTTGTTTAAGGCCCTTAAAACACTTATTAGATTACAAAACAATTATGTAAGATTAATTAGTCAGTTGGTAAAGTTCTCGTGAAAGAGTCGCCTTAAAATTCATAATGATTAATTTATTAAAATTGGTGGAGCCGAGGGTGCGCGAGCGATTAATGCAAATTGTTAAGCGTATAAGCGACCGTTAGGGTATGAGTGAGTTTTGACTAAATTCTTAAGCGAACGTGGTCTAATTCCGACTTATGTTGTTGTTCACAGGTTACCGGATCCACTCTAAGATTAAGTCGACCCCGGAACACTCAGGCAAGTTTTCTACCCGTTATACTGTTGTTGTGATGTAAATATATTGATGCATTATCTTGAGATAAGTGCATGACTGTTATTAGCAAATCTTGCGATATATTGGAGCATGTTGATATGGTATATATATGCATGTTGTGAAATCTTGATATTTTATTATCCATTCAAATGCTTATAAACTGCATAATACCTATGCTAGAGAAAGCAGTAGTTGCGTATACCCTTAGTATAAGGGACCCAAAGGTGAACATTTTTCTAAACCGGGAGTTGATGTTCCCGAGGATAATATATATATATATATATATATATATATTCATATATATATAGTTTTTTATAACTATTAATCGAATAAGGTATATTCGATATTTTTGAATAATAATCAAACTTATTTTCGATTATGCGAATAAAGATCGTACTTTCGTATAAGTGTATCTTTTGTTATTTATTATTCGTTTCAAGTATGAGTTTTTAAAACTTCTACTTCAATTATTTTTATAAAGATTATCCTTATGGGAATATTATTTAAATAATAATATTCAGATATTTTCTAACATATCGGGAATGATTTATTTTATTAAATAATCATTACTCTAAACATTCTTTAAAATATTTTCGAGTCTTCAAAATGATTTTGAAGGCTAGAGCGGATCCCAAAACTCGTTTTCAAATTTAAGATCTTCCTTTCGAAGGGGACTTGAATACTCGCTCAAAAATCTGAGGGATCCGGCTCTGTGGTGTATTTTATATTTGCAACGAGGTTGCTGTTTTGAGAACACAATTTGATTACTTGCCCAACGTTCGGGAAGTAAGTCCATCTAATTGAGTCGGCATAAGCGACAGGTCGGGGAACGGTCTATGAAGGTGTAAGAGGTTGGGTGACAGTCCATCCACGCGTGAGTGGCCGGGTAATGGTCTAGCGCGAGGTCCTAATGCGGCCAGGGTGATGACCGGCGAGGAATTCATCCATCTACAGTAGAAAAGGTTACTTAATGGGTATCTTTTCCTGATCAGCAAGTTATCGGGTTTATGCCAAAGTTTTTCTTCTTTCCAAATTCATTGGGTATTATAACTCTGTTTATACTTTTTATAATAGAGGTTTCCAAGGAAAGTATGAGATATATATATAGGTGTATATATATATCGAGACTTAATGAAGTATCTCGTAACTTCATTTCTTTTGAATGATACTTCAAAGTTTGAATCTATTCAAGTCTTATCTTGTAGTCTCATCTATGTGATGAACTTTTGAAACTGATTATAACTTGAATTATGGTAGTTCAAGTAGTATTCAGAAAAGATATAAGTATATTGGAGTATCTTGTAACTTCATCTTTTCAACTTATATCTAGTTAATGATTATCTTATGCATGACAAAGATTTTCAGAAAAATCTTGAGACAAGGTTAGATATATGAGATCACCTTGCAACGATATTTTATACAGTTATAAACTGGAACTCTATGTATATTATGCATGGAAGAGGATTTCCAAGATTTTGAAAAGTATATATACATATATACTGAATATTTTGTGACTTGGTCACATTAAGATATCAAACTTGGTTCATTTCTTCTTGACCAAGACTTTCATGAGTACTATGAGAATGCTCATATATTGTAAATTACTATACATATTATTTCGGTGGGCTTGTTGCTCACCCTTGCTTTCTTCTTTCATCACACAAAAACATATAGACAAAATGAACAGGACCAAGCTCCCAATTCGTGATCGGATAGGAAACATTCCGCTGTTTCCTATAGGCGTTAATGCCACTATAGCTGAGGTAGGAACTACCAATAGGCTAGGCTTTCAACTTTTGATGTACCAGACTTATGTATATTTACGAATTGTAATAATGGCAAAGAATATGTAAATTTATTCAGAAACTCTTATGAGGTATAATGACTTATAATTTTAGAATAAAATGACTTGTGTTATTTTGGTATTCATCTCTAAGACTATAACTTGTGGTGTATGTGTTTTTTATGGGGTCACAAGATGCAGTAGTTGGTTGTTTATTAAAATTGGGTGTTATTAAGGGAAATGGAACTCGTGACAACCCGGATCCCCGACCCCGGATTTGGGGGTATTACAGAAATGGTATCAGAGCTAAGCGTTATAAACCTTAGAGATGATGCGATGTTAAGATAAGAAGTTCACTAAGATAATAAGAACTCTTGCCAAGTTCATAGTCATACTACCTAACGTAGTACTGAGAGTTAAAACCCTTACGGGGACCCTTATAAATATCATGATAGTAACATAGATCGTTATCGTATAAGGTAGCGGGGCACCAAACCCTGAAGTTCAAAAGCAAAAATGCGTTGATGTTTTATTACTTATTGGAGATCAGATTATGAATCTGATAGATGAGGGACCGGATAATGCTCATGTTGAGGATGTAGCCATTGAGGAGGTTGTCCCAGAAGAGATTATGCTGAGGTGGATCCCGAGGAGGATCCCGAGGAGGATCCTGACAACACTGAAAATTTGATCGCTGAGGAATTGATGAACGTAGTCAGGACGACTACAAGAGATAGGAATTACCAGTTACTACCGTAGGTTCGTTCAAAATTTTGCAAAGATCGTATCCCCTTTAACACGGCTTACTCGTAAGACTGAGAAGTTCGAATGGATAGAGGAATGCGAGAACAGATTCCAAGAACTGAAGAAAAGATTGGTAACGGCCCCTGCGTTGACGTTGCCGGAGTGAAAAAGGAGATTTTGTGATTTATAGTGATGCTTCGCACAAGAAATTAGGGTGAGTGCGTATGCAGCACGGTAAGGTAATCGCGTACGCGTCAAAACAATTAAGGGAATATAAAATTCGATATCCCCACCCATGATCTTGAGCTCGCGGCAATAGTTTTACCCTAAAGATTGGAGGCACTACTTGTATGGAGAGAAGTGCGAGATTTACGCAAATCATAAGAGCTCAAGTATATTTTCACGCAGAAAGAGCTCAACATGCACCAGAGGAGGTGATTAGAGCTAATCAAGGATTATGATTATGAGACTCTTTATCATCCAGGGAAAGCCAATGTGGTGGCTGACGCCCTTAGTAGAAAGGAGAAACTCAAGATGATAATGTCTTCGGGAGAGTTGATAAGAGATTTTGAGAAAATGGAAATAGAAGTGAAGGTAACCGGAGCCGGTACCGAAAAGCTATTTGAGATTACAATGCAACCCGAATTATTGGAAAAGATCATATTATGCCAAAAAATGTGACGAATGAAGGCAGAGAGCCAATGACTAGAGAGGAGATTAATACCGAGAAAGTTGATAAGGGAATAATGAGGTATTCCGACAAAAATTGGGTTTCAATGTTCAAGAGCTTAAAGATGAGATCTTAGATGAAAGCCCTAGTTTGAGGAATAAGATTTAGAGCAAACCCTGAATGTGATAGTCAGGGAGGTCGCCATCAAGATAGAAGGAACTCATAACATAATGAAGTGGAAAATGAGGATTTAAAACATGTAGGATGACCCCAATTATGGGAGGAGGAGGGAACGTTCATACTAAGGAAACATAAGTCGAGTAAGGAAAGGACAACCGAGACGGTACTCCTATACGGCAATTCATGGACCTGTCTAAACAGAACTTAGACTATTATCCCCAACCACCACCCTGAGGAAACAATGCGGTGCGAAATTCTTTCAGGACCTTTAAGTCGCTAAGATCTTAGAGTTCCAAGGAACAAGCTGACCCAGTCGAGGCAAGAGCTTGGATAAAGGAAATATAGGAATCATTTGAGATTCTAAATGATTGACGAATCACAAAAGACTATTTTTGTCACTTACCCTCCTAAGAGAGAGGCCACCCGCTGGTGAAAGGCCAAGAAAGGCACGGAGCCAGAGGTTATAATAAACTGATTAAAGTTCAGTCAATTGTTTTCGGGAAAGTACCTCCCAAGGTTATAGAGGTAGTGTAAAAGCTTTAGAGCCTGAACAAAGGCGGACGAGTATGATGAATTATGAATCTAAGTTGTAAAAGTTGTCAAGATTCATTCGGAGGACAATCCCAGAACGACGTGATGTTTGAAGTCAATGATTAGTGGGTTCATGAAATGATTGTAAGAGAAAGTAAAATAAAAAGAAACTGAAGTGGAAATGAATATAAAGGCAATAGAGTTTGAGGAATGATAAGGGAGTTGGGTATGAGGAAACCATAAAGACTCGTAGCAATAGAAATAGAAAAGTATGTAATCATCAGGATGAGGGTGATTTACCATGAGTTAAAGTTGATGGTTGAAGGCATAAGAGATACATATATTTTATCCCCTTTAAGTTGGGAGGATTCGAGGAAACCTTGAGATAGTTCGAAGGATAAATAATGAGACGCGGATAGACCAAGAAGACAAGAAAGTAAGAAATTAGGAAATTTTATGAAGGAAGTGACCTTCAAGAATGTGAAGTATAAGTAACGCATGTGAATTGATGCCCAAAAAGGGGGACGCCAAGTATAAAAGATATCCCAACATTGAGATGACTGTTGAGATAAATAAAAGAGGTAAATGAGTAGTTATAACTAAAAAGTTCATGTTGAACATGACCAATATCTTCTAGAACATCCCTGTTATCATTACTTAATCTAGAAAGAAAAGCGGATAACCGTTGTTATCTTTTGGAGGCCATATTGATTGAGCTCATTTTGAATACAGATGTTATTATGAAATTAGGCATCTACTATCGAGGTGGGAATGATTGAATAAGATACCCTTATCAGGAATATATTGATTTATCTATGTAAGGATGCAAGTACCTTTTTAAAGGTGGAATTAAGGTTATAACCTCAATAACTTGAGATGAACCATGGGGGATGCATAAAGGTTGGCATTTCACCCTTAATAGGGATATTATGAGTTTGGGTAGTACGGAATGAAGGACTAAGGCAACAACAACCTTTAAAGATCAGTGGAGAAAGTTTTCAGAACTATATAGACAATGATTCTGGTATTAGTAAATGGTATCTTGATATGCCCTGTACCTAGGGTGTACCTGATGAAGGATTTAAGGATAACCTTAGAGGTTTTACAAGGAGAAAGGTAATATTCAAATTCTCAAGAATAGAAATTTTGATAAAGGAAATATGACGTAATTATAATAATGCCAGGTGGGGCACGTGTTGAACCATAAGAAAGTATAGATCGACCCAATGAGGGTCGAGATTGGTGAAAACAAGACGGACCCAAGATAAGAGACGTCCTAAGTATGATCGAGAGTCAGTCGTGACAATGTTCACATCTAAAGACTAAGGCAATGACTTATGGAAAAATGGTGATTTTTTTTTCTCACCAGGACTTAAGAAAAGCATTTTTACATAAGGAGTGATTGAAATGAGGTAGAAAATTTAGTTGGAGGTGGTTATAAGGACATTGATTGTAAGGAAATTTTACTATCAGGAAAGGCCAAAGAGGTGGCCGATACTTTAAGTGTAAGAGGACAATTATAGGCGCTCGTGCCAGAGGAATACAGTGATGATGGTCAAAGCCGTGAAGGTTGTATTATGGTTTGAAAGATTGACATTTCTTCTGATGATTGTACGATACTCAACCGTAATAGTAGTTTGGTAAATATTTAATTCATGTAATCGTCATGAGCGGGCTATCTATCTTAGAAGGTCCTACCTTGAGATAAGCTAGGACCATGTTACGAGAGGACTAAATGAACCTTTGAGCTTCATGTTTCCTAATAAAGACATATGGTTAAGAATGGTATTAACCTGTTATCGTTGCTTTGATTGAAACTCTTTTGCAATTTTATTCTAGCTTCATGTCATGTATGTACGTCAGGATCTGGAATGTTCTTCATGATTATGTTACCTCCTTAGAAGAATTCGATACGACAGGTATGGACTCCGTATAGTTAGCTATTAAGAATCCAAGGAAAATGAATAACTACAGTTAGTCAACGGTGGACCATAGTAATACAGCGATGATTCTGCGAGTAATGAGCCGATTACAACCGTAAGAGTTGTATTGGAATGGATGTTGAGATTCAGTACCACTAATCGGGTCATGGTAATGTATAAGTTATTATTGGTAGACCAACTAAGCCGAACATTTACCTACGATATATTTATTCCTTCTTATCGAAAAAGAGTAGTATTACTATACGAGGAAGGTTGCAATTGAAGCATAGAATTCTAGTAACCATGATGTCTAGAATGAAATCCCAGATTCGATTTTCAAAGTCGAGGGAGTTTCAAAGGTGATTGTTTATAAGCTCGCGCAAGAGCATGGGTCCATGGAATGTTGGACGGAATAGTAAATATTCAGGCACGCGAATTGCGATGTTATAATACTTGATGTTGATATACATATATATATACATATATGTTTCATTCTCCTATGATAAACCTCTATAGTTCAGAGGTAGATTCCAAAACAGACATTTTGTGACCATATTTTCTTAAAATTGTTGTTTTTCTCTCCTTTTCATTTCGTGTAAACTGAGGAGAACAACCCTTCAAGAAGGGGAGGTATTGCCGAATGACTATCTATCTGTGTGATAGAAGCCTAGTAGGATACCACATATTGTTTAATTGCTTGTCAAGTACTAAAGGCTGGCCACCTTTTGTACTAACTATGCGATGGAACAAGTGTTCATAATCATAGTGATCTCTCAATAAATTCTTTTACTTCTATATGATGGATCAAGCTTTCGAAGATAGAAATCAGCTAGAAATGAAGTAGTATCAGTACGGTGGTATTCCGATTATAACGCGTTCGTGATACTAAGGTTGATGCATTTATTAAAAGGTTATAAAACTCTAACGAGTAAAGGTAAATCCAGAATAGTATTCTGTATGGAAGATATTAACGATTACGAACTGAAAAAAAGTGGGTATTGAGAAGCAAAAGCTATAACGCTAGAAGATTTGATAAGACTCTGTGCGATAGACTTTAAAGAATTTGGAATGATCACTTAGCACATATCGAGTTTTCTTACAACGATAGATGATATGTCAGTATCGAGATGTTGCCTTATGAGATCCTTGAGGGAAGACAATGCCGATCTCCCTTGTATCAGAAAGAAGTTGGAGAGCGCAAGATGCTCAGGCCCAAAATGGTCTAAAGGACCAAAGATAAAGTTGATCTAATCAAAGGACGGCTGGTAGAAACCCCAGGATGGAAAGAAGAAGTATGCTGATTATACTCGAAAGGACAAAAAGTATGAAATTGGGGACCTAGTGCGGTTAAAGGTATCCCCGTGAAAAGAATTGATGAGGTTCGGAAAGAAAGGAAAGCTAAGTCCACGAATTGTTGGGCCCTTGGATATATTAAGATGTAATGGGAAGTTATCAAATAAACTATCCCTACCTCGAACCTGCAGCAAGTTCATAACATGTTCCATATATCAATATTAAGGAAGCATAATCCGAATGTCGGACATATGGGAGAATACGAGTGCATAGACATGCAACCAGACTTGACCTATACGGAGCAACCAGTAAGGGTTATGGATTGAAAGGAGCAAGTGCTTAGGAACAGGGTTATCAATCTAGTCAGAGTTTTGAGGTAAAACCACAATGTGGGAAAATTGACTTGAGAGTTAGAAAGCTCAATGCTAGAAAAGCATCCCCAACTGTTTTCTATCTGATTTCGGGACGGAATCCTTTTAAGGAGGGGAGACTGTAATAACCCCAATTTTTGGAAATTTTTGAAACTCTGATGAATATTAACTTTTGCTGACTATGCTGATTAAGAAAAATTATCAGACCACGATATATAGGAGTACTTTTATGGAAATTCTAAGATCGTATTAGTATTCCATAAAGTAAATGAGTGTATGTAAATGTCGTCAGAATCCAAATTCGAACACTTTGTTTTTTCTCGAAAATCCACCAGATACCGAAAGAATTGAGTATAAGGTAACATGATTAAAAGAATTTAAATTCAAGGATTATAAGAGAGGATCATAAAAGGAATATAAAATATTGAGAAAGGTTTAGGGGAACCCAAGTAATAAGATCCCGGATATGATCCCTCAAACGACAAACGAGAACGAAAGATAAGCGAACCGTATAATAAATAAGAGGTCATTAGCCAAGTAATTAAGGGTTAATCAAAGAGGTTAGTAGATGATGATGTCATCACACCACAAAGGGAAGACAAGTGGTAAAAAGATAACACAAGCTAGATGACATAAGCATGACAAAGGGGTTTTGTTTTGTTGGTTTTTTTGGGCCATGGAAAATTAACAATGGTAAAAAGCTAAACAATTGTCAAGACAAAAAGAGAAGCAACCAAGCATAATTTCATAAAATAAAAAGAAGAGAAGTTGACTTTTTCTTCCAAGAACAAAAGCTCTCGGCCAAAATAATACCAGCAACTTACAAATTCCATATCTCCTTCAATACTCACTCAAATGTTGTGTTCTATAGATCATTGGAAATCTATTGAGATGGCCTACAACTCTTGTTCACAAGTCTCTTCCAAATAATCATGGTAAGACCCTATTTTTACAGTTATGTAAATCGTACTATTAGAAACTTCAAAACCTAACTTTGTGTTCTTAATTTCTTTGGAAAGATCAAGCTTGTAGGAGGCTCCCTAAGGCTTCTTAGCAACTTAACACCTCCCAAGGAAGGTATAAACTTCAAACCCTAGCCTTTAATTTATTTTTTAGTAAGTTTAATGGTTGGTTTTGTGAAATGAGAAGCATGGATTGTGATTATTAGTAGTTTGGTTTGATTTGGAAGTGTTTTGGTAATTGAAGCTTGATTATAGTTCATAGGTCTTGATTGTGGTTGTTTGAGTTGAAAAACTTGGAGGTTATGGACTGATGTGGTATGGTCTAGGTGAAGTTTTGTTGTATGGATGGTTATGAGTTGGTTGGTGGTTAATGTGAGTGGTATGAACATTGGTAATCGCGTAAACATAGCCGTCGTAATGCCCGTTTTCATTCAACTGCTTGTACTTGGTGTTCGGGATAGAAAACTCACTGACCAATCTGTAAAATTGCCATTTTTAGCTAGAACATGTCGTAATCTTCGTTTTCGTATGTGGTTCGCTTAGATACGATTTACGGTTTAGGAGAAACGACCGTTTTAAGTTACGGTGTTTCGCGAACGAACCTTTACCCCTCGCTTAACTTTGAAACCTTGTTTAAGGCCCTTAAAAGACTAATTGGATTACAAAAAAATTATGTAAGATTAATTAGTCAGTTGGTAAAATTCTCGCGAAAGAGTTGCCTTAAAATTCGTAATGATTAATTTATTAAAATTAGTGGAGCCGAGGGTGCGCGAGCGATTAACGCAAATCGTTAAGCGTATAAATGACCGTTAGGGTATGAGTAAGTTTTGACTAGTTTCTTAAGCGACTGTGGTCTAATTCCAGCTTATGTTGTTTTTCATAGGTTACCGGACCCACTCTAACCTTAAGTCTAACCCGGAACACTCAGGCAAGTTTTCTACCCGTTATACTATTGTTGTGATGTAATTATATTGATGCATTATCTTGAGATAAGTGCATGACTGTTATTAGCAAATCTTGCGATATATTGGAGCATGTTGATATGGTATATATATGCATGTTGTGAAATCTTGATATTCTATTATCAATTCAAATGCTTATAAACTGCATAATACCTATGTTAGAGATAAGCAGTAGTTGCGTATACCCTTAGTATAGGGGACCCAAAGGTGAACATTTTTCTAAACCGGGAGTCGATGTTCCCGAGGATAATATATATATATATATATATATATATATAGTTTTCTATAACTATTAATCGAATAAGGTATATTCGATAGTTTTGAATAATAATCAAACTTATTTTCGATTATTCAAATAAAGATCGTACTTTCGTATAAGTATATCTTTTGTTATTTATTATTTGTTTCAAGTATGAGTTTTTAAAACTTCTACTTCAATTATTTTTATAAAGATTATCCTTATGGGAATATTATATAAATAATAATATTCAGATATTTTCTACCATATCAGGAATGATTTATTTTATTAAATCATCATTACTCTATGTTGAACAAGATTGAAGTTGTATGTTTATCTCAACAATATTGGTTTGGATAACTCAACATAGAACAAGGACTTTAAAATAATCTATGTTCCACTTGAATCAGTACAGATTGGTTATTGGGTATATGCACAAAAGGTTTTGTTAGCTGCAGTGAAGAAGACGTTAACAGTGATCCGTATGAAGTTCATTAATATGTTCAGGCATCAAAGGAATAAGGTTGGAGTTATTCGAAGCAGTTGTCAGAATCAGTGTAAAGACCTCAAGGATTCCCAGTATAGTTGGTTATATTTGGTAGAAGACTTAACAGTGGTTTATACGGGTATAATACGAAGGCCTGAGAGCGGAACTAGTCGTCTGTGAACCAGACCTGTGCACGAGACGTCAGTGATCCGTGAAAGGAAACAAAGTATTATTTTTAGGAACACTGTTAAGTTGGTTTTTGTAATCGATGAGTCTGGAAATATGTTAAGGTACAAAATCCCGGAGAGTAGAAGGCCTGAAGATATAGAGGAGTACAACCCAAGGATTTACAAAATTTATTTTTTAATCAATGGCTGATTTTCTATTAAATGAATAAATGGAAATCAATTCATTTGTTTATTTAATTTTATATATCACAGTAGATTTTAAAATAAATAAATTAAAAATTTATTTTTATTAAATGAATAAATGAATCTCAAAATATTTATTTATTTAATTTAATATCAACTTTTAATTTTGGTAAAATAAATTGAGGTTTGATTTTTAATTAAATAAATAAATGAAATCAAATTTATTTATTTAATTAAATTAATAATCAAAGTTTATTTATGTTTATCCTAAAGATTCCAGCCAGATTATTACTATTATGCATTCGGAAAATTAAACAAACAGTTGCTAAACAGGTTTTTAATAAACAAAGAAACCTGGCAGTTTTATTCAAAGCAAAACAAAATAAACATACAAATGGAGCAATTGGAAGCTTGATTCTCTATGTTCTATTCATTGCATAATCCATGTTTATAAACTTGTTTTGAAGCTAACTGATTACCATGTGTCACATGTTATATGCTAGTAGTAAGTAAGTTAGAGTTTTTGATGCAATATATGAGTTGTTTGAATGTTTACATGATATAGGTTTACTCTGATGCAAACACTCTTGATATTGATATTATTATGTTAGGAGTAGATTTTAAATTGGTTCAGTCTTGTGATGTCTAATCAATTGGTGTATACTTGTTGAATACACTCCTGGCATAATTAATGGCTTATATGACTTATAGGTTGATCCTATGTGTAACTCTGATGATCTTGCTATGCTTATAATTTGTTCTGGATGTTTGATTTTGATATATTCCATATATTCTGATTACCTTATGCAAGTCTTATAAGTTTAGAATAATGCTCATCTCTTTCCTTTATATTATTGATCTGTATTGGACTAACTTTGAATTGTTTTAACTTGAGATTTATTAAGTAGCATTGTCAAAAGAATCAGAAAGCGTGATCATCTGAGACATCCTTCATGAATCCATATTGTGGTAAGTAAAGGTAAAAGAACTCTGGTTCTGAAATCACTCTATTCTTGATCATCAAATTCTCTGATATTGTACTTCGAATGTTTGTGATCTTTAACACCCTCAGTGGTTTTAGGAACTGACTAAGAGCCTATCAAACCTCATAGGTTCTAACCCAAGTCATTAGAACCAAACACTTTTCAAACAGTATTCCATTACCTTACTCTGATACATCCCCTAGATGTTGCTCTGATTCACTTAATTTTCTTGAGATATCAATTCAGTGATCAGACAAAATTACCATTTGGTTTTGGAGTTACGTTGAGAATGAGAGAGATAGTGCCAAGAAGCACCACATAAGGAAGGAAAGGTCAACCCTACAGCTCTGTCTCTCACAAAGAAGTGGAGCATGTATAACCTGAGACATCTGTAAGCCAATCTGTATTCTCTCAAAAGGATATAGAGCTAAAAAAGGCATATAAAAAGTTACTAGGTACATTCTCCCAACAGAATGTTATCTATTGAAAATTCGCCTGTCAGCCACGACATCTATCTAAGAGTCACTACTCCTTGGTTAAAATGTTTCCAATGCACATGTGAGACTCACACACACAAGGAAGGTATTGATGGAACAATCATTGTCAAACCATATCAAGGTCAATGGCAATAGGGTGAAATCTTGGATCTTGTTCTAATCTTTATCTCTGATTTTGAATAAGAGCATATGATCTTGGTTGGTTACTTTTATAAGTCTTCACAGACTTCAGAAGAAATCTTTGATCCCTAATGACATATCATTGATCACTGGTTATCTTCCCTGAATTCAAATCTAGATATGATTTTGACTTAATCAAAATAGCAACTTGTAAATGAGGACTCAGATATCAACTAACGAGTTTATAAGGTATACTTCTTCATGGAAGTTGAGGGATATCAAGAATTCTTCCACTTAAAAGAATCCTAATTTCCCCATCAGAAGGAACATTTCTGAATCTCTTGACTGAGAGTTTCCATCCTTGAAGGTGGAAGGCAACTTTTCTATGAAAAGGATTTTCTGGCAGGTACACTTGGATGTTTGGAGCTTTGAGTGAGTGACATACTGTGAGACTGAGTGACAAATACTTGAGTGTAGATTGGAGTGAAACACAATTGTGAGAACACTAAACAGAAATCACACACTTGCACTGTGAGGAATGGTTACCAATTAGTCTCTTCACTTGGTTGGTTGATCCTAAGGTTTTACTCTGAATACATTTTGAAGGATTACTCAACTAAGGGGGAGAGATTATGAAGAGATTATGGACTGATAGTCTTTCTGTAACTAAGAAGAGGGATTTCTAACTTTATTGGACTAAGGAAGGAATTCTTCATCTTAGGGGGAGAGATTATTAGGTTTTGGTTCTGGATTCCAAAATGTTTTCTATGTGCTTTATGGGAAGATCTAAAGATTATTGAAGACAGTGTTTGGAAGACGTATCTATCTCCAACTTTACATAAGGGAGAGAAGAATCTGTTCTTTGTTGAAGCTGAATGCTTATAGAAGATGTGATAGATATAAGATAGTATTATTTCCAAGTCTAGGATTGTAAGTTGAAAGCTGATTGAAGATTTTTGGATAAGGTTAGTTGAGTTATTCTCCAAACTGTTGATTAAGGCAAAGGCGGCATATGTTAGTCGCCACAGGATTGGTACAGTGCATTTGCTTCTACTCTCTCCTTTCTGATCACAATACAAGCTGTGCAATTCAAATGTATGGACAAAAGTCAATCACATATTTCTTTATCTCTCCTACATTCTACCATCAACAAAACCAACGAATTGAAGCAGAAAATAACACTTCTCAGCAAAACACCATTAAAGCTCTGCAGATATTTTCTTGTAGAGTGGGTTGATTTTATTTATTGAAATTAAGGAGAGAAGTGCTGCCCAATTTATTTCACACCATTAAAGCCTTACAAACTTGTAACACTCATTATTTAAAGCTCTCATGATTATATTTAATATCTTTTGATAGAAGCTTTGAATTTTTAGAGTGATAGATAGAACCCCAAATTGATTGCTATTATTTTGGTTCTCTCTATATTTGTTGCTTCAAATTATTTATATTCAGAGTTGTAAGCAAACCTTTATGGTTTAATTTCTTAATAAAAAGAATTATTCAGTGAATCTCTTAGTGTTTGTTTATTTCATTTTCGAGGTTTATTTTCCGCTGGAATTAATTAACGAAAAATGAAAAATATACCCTCTGTATGTATATTTGGACCTAAAAATTGGTATCAGAGCTTGCCGATCGATATACAGATCTGATCCGTTAGATTAGCAAGTTTTGTTGTTGATTTTGGTTGTACGAAATCTGGGAGTGCTTTCGGTGTGTAGATCTGATTTGGGTTTGTTGGTTTTGACTTGACAGGTTTGGTATTGTTGACTGACTGGGTTATCGTATTTTGAGTCGGTTTATTGCAAATTTTTCTCAGATCTGAAAAGATGAGTTCTCAGAAAGTTAGTAGTATCAAGGTTCCTCAGTTTGATAAATCGATATATAATCTTTGGAAAAAGAAAATGCTATTGTATATCCGGGCATCGAATCAAGAGTATATGAGAGTATTGAGAGAAGGAAGACATGTGCCAATGAAAGATCATCCGGAGTTGCCTAATATGAGAATGTCATATCCTGAAGGTGAATGGAGTGCACGTGACAAAGAACTGATAGCTCTGGATGAAGGCATGTAGCTTATTTTGGTGGATTCGATGGATGATGATATGAGTCACCAAATTATGGTCTGTGAGAGTGCAAAGCACATGTGGGAAACCATAGAACTGCTTATGGAAGGAACTAAAGATGTCAGGCAGAATCGATTGGATATCTTGACTTCACAATATGAGGCCTTTAAATCCTTGCCTGGAGAAAGTATTACTCAAGTCTTTGAAAGACTGAACAAGCTGTTAAACGAATTAAGTATTCATGGCAAGACTTATCCTCAGAGAGAAGTCAACAGGAAGTTTATGCTTGTCTTACTTCACCATCTAGAGAACAAGGCTTCATCTGTTCGTGAGCATGTTGACTTCGAAACCATGACACTTGAGAAGTTGTATGGTAAGATGAAAACTCATTAAATGGAGCAGGAACAAAGGAAAATTATCTATGGTTGAGGAAAAGTTAATAGCAAGAATATTGAACTACTCAAGACAACTGCTCTTGTAGCTAGTGGAATCAAAGAGCTTGACATTACTGCTGAAAAGTCTAAGTCTAAAGCTGAAATGCTCTTTGAGGCTGAGATGGATGATGGAAACCTCTCTGGGAGTCCAAGTGATTACTACACCACTGAGGAGATGCAAAGTATGGAAGATCCTACTATGGCCAACTTAGCTGGGATGTTCAGTAACATCGGGTTTAGAAGGAAGCAAGGCTTTAGGGGTTCTGGAAGCAGCAACCGTGGTCAGAGGTCAAGTTCATCTTCTGGATCAGGTTACAAGACATGGATGGTTGATGGAAGCAAGTTCAGATGTTATAACTGTTATGAGGTTGGGCACTTTGCCACTGAATGTAGGAAGCCTCAACAGTCAAAGGATAAATGCAAAGCTTATCAGAAGAAGGACTCAGGTAGCTCAAGGAAGTATCCAGTGAAATCTTACATAGCTGAGGGGAAGAGCTGGGATGACACTGATGATGAAGAAGAGCAATATGGAAATCTTGCATTGATGGCAGAATCTTCATCTCAAGTAACATTTCCAGCTATTCGTGCTTTACCTCCAGATAACTTGTGTGAGAATGAACACTATGTCGCCTTCAGGAAGACTGCCCCAGTGTATGGAAATGTTGTTTCTCATCACTATCTTAAGGCAGGATATAATACAAAGGAATGCATTGAACAACATGATGCCGTAAAAGAAGTGTATAGAAACGTTAGTACTACACTAGGATGTACTCTACTTGATGTCGAAGACCTTAAAGTAGAACTAAAGAAAGTTAAAGATGAAAATGATAAGTTAGTTCTAGATGATCAGTGTTGAGAATATTAAGCAAACCAATAAATATTTAAAGCTTAAAATTACTAAGCACCTTGAGACAGAGGAAGAGCTAAGGAACAAGAATGCAGAATTAGAAACTAAATTGCATGCTTTAACTGATTCTGCAAATCTTGCTAAGAAGCCCATAGCTGATCAATTAGTAGGTGGAAAGGTTGGGATAGGCTTAGACTACGACGAACTTAGAAAAGCTTCTAAGAAATGAGTAGTTGAAAATGAGCCTGTAGAGAAAGTTGTTAATCCCTCTAGTACACCTCATGTTCTTAAGGAAGCTAAGAAGCCTCTATTTAAGAAAGCTACCGTTGAGCCCTTCGATGAAGATAATCTTTATATTCATGATGAGATGCTTGTTGAGGATCTCGAGCTCCCAAGGAGACAAAAGGCAAAGAAACCTACGTCTGTTGCTAGTGACTCTGACTTATCTTTTTCCGGACTAGGTTTTACTTCCAAGAATAAGAAGAATAGAAGTAAAAATGGCAGGATAGGAACTAATGGCCCTAGGAAGTTATGCAACAATTGTGGTTCTGCTGGTCACCTTACTCATGCTTGTAGAAAGGTTAAAGTAGATAATGTTAAGAATGCTTATGTGCATAACATGCCTAACATGCCTAAAGTTTCTAAGTGTAATAAATCTGTTTGCATGCCATGTGTAGTATCTTTCATGCACAATTATCTTGATTCCACACACTCACATAATACATCTCATTATCATGATAAGCATGTTAGTAAGAACACTGGTAGATCAAAGACTGTAAGCCCCCCTAAAGCTAGGAAAGTGGCACCTGTCACCAAGCCCAAGAGCAAGTCTGTTGGTGCTTCTGACAGTGACAAGGAAACAGTCAATGATAAAGCAAAAACTGTTAAGCCTGTCAATTCTGTGAAGAGAAATGTTATATATTCAAATGCTTCTAAGTCTTCTGGACCCAACATAGTTTGGGTACCAAAGAAAACTTAATCACTTTTGTTATCAGGGCATAAAGCAGAAGAAGGTCATGTGGATTCTGGACAGTGGATGTTCAAGGTATATGACTGGAGATAGAGCCCTACTATCAAAGGTGGTTGAGAAAGCTGGTTCAGTGGTTACTTTTGGAGATGACGACAAACGTTATACTACAGGATATGCCTGTTTGGAAATTGGCAATGTCATCATTGAAGAAATCTCTCTGGTTGAAGGTCTTATGCACAATCTTCTAAGTATCAGTCAATTCTGTGACAAAGGATGTGAAGTGTTGTTCAAGAAGGAAAAGTGTTTGATCTCTAATCAGAAGAATGAGAAGCTGACTCTCAATGGAGTTAGAAAGGGTGATTTGTTCGTAGCTGACTGGAATTCTGCAGATGGTCAAGTAATGTATTTCTACAGTAAAGCCTCTCCAGATGAAAGTTGGTTATGGCATAAAAAGCTCTCCCACTTGAATTTCAAGATGATGAATTCTTTGGTTAAGAGGGAATTGGTGAGAGGATTGGCCGAGATGGAATTCAGTCCTGATGGACTCTGTGAAGCATGTGAGAAGGGAAAGTCAAACAGGGCATCACACAAGAAGAAGACAATGACTAACATCACTGAACCACTACAACTCCTTCACATGGATTTGTTTGGTCCTTTCAACGTCATGTCTATGTCAAGAAAGAAATATGGCTTAGTGATTGTTGATGACTACTCCAGATACACGTGGGTGTTATTCTTACATTCAAAGGATGAAGCAGCTGATATAATTATTGGTCACATCAACAAGATTGAGTTAGAAGCTAGAGTGCCTGTGTCAACAATCAGATCAGATAATGGAACAGAATTCAGAAATGCAAAGCTGAATGATTTCTGTTTCGAGAAGGGCATCTCAAGACAGTTTTCAGAACCAACGACTCCACAACAAAATGGAGTGGTTGAGAGGAAGAATCAAACATTGGTTGAAGCTGCAAGGACTATGCTTAATGAAGGCAATCTTCCTACTTACTTTTGGGCTAAAGCAGTTAACACTACATGCTATACTCAAAACAGAACCTTGATCAACAAGATATATGAGAAGACCCCTTACGAGTTAATGGCCAACAAGAAACCATCAGTGAAATACTTTCACGTGTGTGGAGGAAAGTGCTTTGTGCTTAAGGATGATGAGCATCTTGGAAAGTTTGATGCTAAAGCTGAAGAAGGTATCCTTTTGGGCTATTCTCTGAAGTCAAAGGCTTACAGGGTGTATTTGATTATTGATAAAAAGATTGTGGAAAGCCTTAATGTAACATTTGATGATGCCAAGCTCTCAAGTATTCAGAAGGAAGATGATAGTTATAATCTTGATGTTGAAGATCTTTCTGATGGAGAAGATAAACCTGAAGTTGTTTCGGACAACAATGACAATGGAAATGATCCTGATGATCATAATTCTGATGCAGATTCTGAAGGTAATGGTCATGAGACAAGTCACACAATCTCAGGGACCAGTCCTCAAGCTTCAGATTATGTAGATCAAGCTGGCAACAACTCAGGGGGAGCAAAACAAGGAGAAGAACAAGGATCCGGTTGTCAGACTCAACTCAATTCTGGAAATACTGAGTCATCAAGGGCTAGTCTACCAAGACATAGAGTATGGAGTAAAAACCACCCTCAGAACTTGATACTTAGTAATCCTGACAGTGGAGTCAAGACTAGAAGAGCTACAGCAAATGAATGTTTCTATTCTGGGTTTCTATCTCAAATGGAGCCAAAGAAAGTAGATGAAGCTCTTGGAGATCCTGATTGGGTGATTGCTATGCAAGAGGAACTCAATTAGTTCGAACAACAGAAAGTGTGGAAGCTTGTACCCAGACCTAAAGATAAATCAGTGATTGACACTAAATAGGTTTTCAGAAACAAGCTTGATGAAGATGGAATTATAACAAGGAAAAAGGCGAGACTGGTTGCTAAGGGATACTCTCAAGAAGAAGGGATTGACTATGATGAGACCTTTGCACCAGTTGCTAGACTTGAAGCCATCAGGATGTTTTTAGCATTTGTAGCACATTCAAACTTCAAGGTATATCAGATGGATGTGAAAAGTGATTTCCTGAATGGTGAGCTTGAAGAAGAGGTCTATGTGGAGCAACCCCCTGGTTTCATAGATCTTGGGTTTGAAGATTTTGTCTATTTTCTCTTCAAG
Organism: Apium graveolens; assembly: GCF_009905375.1. Classification (NCBI taxonomy): domain Eukaryota; kingdom Viridiplantae; phylum Streptophyta; class Magnoliopsida; order Apiales; family Apiaceae; genus Apium; species Apium graveolens. The sequence continues at coordinate 39,075,270 of NC_133657.1, read as the reverse complement.
GCTCTTTATGGTCTAAAGCAAGCGCCGAGAACATGGTATGTCACTCTCTCAGAGTTTCTTCTTGAAAATGGTTTCACTAGAGGTGTTATAGATAAGACTCTATTTCATAAGAATCATAAAGATGATACCATATTTGTGCAAGTGTATGTTGACGAAATTATATTTGGTTCTACGAATGATGCACTTTGTGCAAGGTTTGCTAAGCTTATGTAGAGTAGGTATGAGATGAGTATGATGGGTGAGTTGAGCTACTTCCTTGGATTACAAGTGAGTCAAAAATCAGATGGTATCTTTATTTTTCAAATGAAGTACATCAGAGATCTTCTGAAGAAATATCAGTTGGAAGAATCAACTGCCACAAAACTTGATCAAGATAAGTCTGGTAAGATGGTGGACATCACCTATTATCGAGGCATGATTGGATCATTACTCTACCTGACTGTGAGTCATCCAGATATTATGTTTTCTACATGCTTGTGTGCACGGTTCCAAGCTGATCCGAAGGAATCTCATATGATAGTTGTTAAAAGAATTTTCAGATATCTGAAGGGTACACCTAATCTAGGTATCTGGTATCCTAAAGATACGGGCTTTGATCTCATCGGCTACACAGATTCTGATTACGCTGGTTGTAAGATTGATCGGAAAAGTACTTTAGGAAGCTGTCAGTTTCTTGGAAGAAGATTGGTTTCTTGGTTTAGTAAGAAGTAACATTCAGTTTCTACATCTACTGCTGAAGCTAAATACATTGTTGTTGGTAGCTGCTGTTCTCAAATTCTTTGGATGAGAAACCAAATCCGAGACTATGGACTTGATTTGAAGAATATTCCTATCTACTGTGACAACAGAAGTGCCATAGCAATTTTAAATAACCATGTTCAGCATTCAAGGACCAAACATATTGATATAAGGTATCATTTCATTCGAGAGCATAAAATGAATGGAATTATGGAACTTCATTATATTCCCACAACAGACCAAATTGTAGACATTTTCACGAAACTACTTGATGAAGTTACCTTCAATAAGCTGGTTAGTGAACTTGGCATGTTGAATTTGTCCAATTAATTGGAAATCAACCAATGTAGTTTGGTGCGGGAAAACTTTACTACCCCGATGATGATGCAATGAGTGGAAAATAAGTTTACATATCTATTCATTATATATATCCATGTTTGTAAACTTGTTTTGAAGCTAACTGATTACCATATGTTACATGGTATATGCTAGTAGTAAGTAAGTTAGAGTTTTGATGCAATATATGAGTTGTTTGAATGTTTACATGATATATGTATACTCTGATGCAAACACTCTTGATATTTATATTATTATGTTAGGAGTAGATTTTAAATTGGTTCAGTCTTATGATGTCTAATCAATTGGTGTATACTTGTTGAATACACTCCTGGCATAATTAATGGCTTATATGGCTTATAGGTTGATCCTATGTGTAATTCTGATGATCTTGCTATGCTTATAATTTGTTCTGGATATTTGATTTTGATATATTCCTTATACTCTGATTACCTTATGCAAGTCTTATAAGTTTAGAACAATGTTCATCTCTTTCCTCTATATTATTGATCTGTATTGGACTAGCTTTGAATTATTATGAGTTGATGAGATTTATTAAGTAGCATTGTCAAAAGAATCAGAAAGCATGATCATCTGAGACATCCTTCATGAATCCATATTATGGTAAGTAAAGGTAAGAGATCTCAGGTTCTGAAATCACTCTATTCTTGATCATCAAATTCTCTGATATTGTACTTCGGATGTTTGTGATCTTCAAAACCCTCAGTGGTTTTAGGAACAGACTAAGAGCCTATCAAACCTCATAGGTTCTAACCCAAGTCATTAGAACCAAACATTTTTCAAACAGTATTCCATTACCTTACTCTGATATATCCCCCGGATTTTGCTCTGATTCACTTAATTTTCTTGAGATATCAACTCAGTGATCAGACAAAATTACCATTTGGTTTTGGAGTTGTGTTGAGAATGAGGGAGATAGTGCCAAGAAGCACCACATAAGGAAGGAAATGTCAACCCTACAGCTCTGCCTCTTACAAAGAAGTGGAGTATGTATAACCTGAGACATCTGTAAGCCCATCTGTATTCTCTCAAAAGGATATAGAGCTGAAAAAGACATATAAACAGTTACTAGGTGCATTCTCCCAATAGAATGTTATCTATAAAAAATTTGCCTGTCAGCCTGGGCATTTGTATAAGAGTGACTACTCCTTGGTTAAAATGTTTCCAATGCACATGTGAGATTCACACACGCAAGGAAGGTATTGACGCAACAATCATTGTCAAACCATATCAAGGTCAATGGAAATAGTTTGAAATCCTTGATCATGTTCTAATCTTTATCTCTGATTTTGAATAAGAACATATGATCTTGGTTGGTTACTTTGATAAGTCTTTACAGACTTCAGAAGAAATCTTTGATCCCTAATGGCATATCATTGATCACTGGTTATCTTCCCAGAATTCAAATCTGGATATGATTTTGACTTAGTCAAAATAGCAACTTGTAAATGAGGACTCAGATAGCAATTAACGAGTTTATAAGGTATACTTCTTCATGGAAGTTGAGGGATATCAGGAATTCAGCCACTTAAAAGAATCCTAATTTCTCCTCTCAGAAGGAATATTTCTGAATCTCTTGACAGAGAGTTTCCACCCTTGGAGGTGGAAGGCAACTTTTCTATGAAAATGATTTTCTCGCAGGTATACTTGGATGTTTGGAGCTTTGAGTGAGTGAGACACTGTGAGACTGAGTGACAAATACTTGAGTGTAGAGTGGAGTGAAACACAATTGTGAGATCACTAAACAGAAATCACATACTTGCACTGTGAGGAATGGTTACCAATTAGTCTCTTCACTTGGTTGGTTGATCCGAAGGTTTTACTCTGAATACATTTTGAGAGATTACTCAACCAAGGGGGAGAGATTATGAAGAGATTATGAAGAGATTATGGACTTATAGTCTTTCTGTAACTAAGAAGAGGGATTTCTAACTTTATTGGACTAAGAAAGGGATTCTTCATCTTAGGGGGAGAAATTATTAGGTTTTGGTTCTTGATTCCAAAATGTTTTCTATGTGCTTTATGGGAAGATCTGAAGATTATTGAAGACAGTGTTTGAAAGACGTATCTATCTGCAACTTTACATAAGGGAGAGAAGAATCTGTTCTCTGCTGAAACTGAATGCTTATATATGTGATAGATATAAGATAGTATTATTTCCAAGTCCAGGATTGTAAGTTGAAAGCTGATTGAAGATTTTTGGATAAGGTTAGTTGAGTTATCCTCCAAACTGTTGCTTCTCCATTATTATTTGACCGTCAGGTGTAACAGTCAAATAGGGGGAGATTGTTGAGCAAAATTGAAGCCGTATGTGTGGCACCCTCCAAACTCGGGTCAGAAGTTTGGGGTCCACTACACATACAAAATATATAACTCTATAAAAGAGATATTATTTATAATGACCCTGCTTCACAAAACCACGGATCGCAACAGGTTAAAGTATGAAAACAAGCCACAACCTTAACTTTATTACAACGTACCAAATCCCAACTAATTTAACTTACAATTAAAAATAAAATCATTCTTACAATCTGACTATCTCTATACCGCATGAAACTTCTGCTAGCTCGATTCAACTCATTGGAACCTTAGCCCGTACGTTGGACTGATGAACTTCACTATCATCCACATTCTTTTCAACTGTAAAAATACATAAAAGAATCGCAAGGGTGAGCTAACTAGCTCAGCAAGTCATAATAGTGATAACTGAGGTTAAATAATGATCAAATAAGATGATTTAAAGGAATCAAGTTACTTTTTAACTAATCATTAGAATTGGATATTCATTTTAAGTTTTAAAAACCAAGGTTAGGCTGCTGATCAGTCACACACTAATCCCGAGCAAGCACACAGCACTGCTCTAATTACTGGATCCAAGGCACATATTGGCCTAACTTGACCATTGGTATGGTTTGACCACGAATCTGGTCCACATATAAAAACTATCCAATCCTAAAGTAGTTCACTATGATAAATGATATAATTCAATAAAACAAGTTCATAATCAATTATGGTTAAACACTTGAATAAAAGCATAAGGAAACTTATGGATATCTCAAGGGGATTTCAGGGTATGTATAAGAAACGGTTTTCAATTTGTACCAGCATCCGGTATTAGGTCAGAAATGATTTTTCAAGGTATAGTTCTTTGATGTTATAAAGAATGGTTGCAGTATAAAAGTTTCTGTGTTTTCAAACAATTTTGTTTCAGTGTTTGGTGTTTGGTAGTTATACCTTTGGGGAGTAGTATCATTTGGTGTGATTTGATATCTGAGGATCAACAAAGGATGGTTTACAAAGAATAAGGCTTACGGCTCAAGATCAAGAAAGAATCAGGGTTCAAGGGTAAGTAGTTTAAAACACTTGCATTATAAAACAAGAGTTATGTTTAATAATAGCAACATGTTATGAAACAGTTCGAAAACATTGGTAATATGTCTTGAAGAAAAGTTCAGAAATACTTGCCTTACAAGGCTTTATAACTATTACTGATCAACTTTGAGCCGACTCTGCTACTCAGGCTCTAACTTCCAACCACTAGATCCCATTGGATTCGACTTTGACACTCAGGTCTTTCTGTTGAAACTCTACTGAGCTCGTCAACTGACCACTAGGTTATCTTTAGTCCATCGTCCACTTTCAGGTTCCCGACTATAACCTACAGGGTCGAAATACCCTACGTTAGACGTCTAGGTATGCTTGACATATCCTCGATACTAATTCTTACCCAACGATATTCAAATCTGACTCGTAATTATTCATATTAGAATAACACAGAAAACAATTAGGTTTCACATTCTCGAAATCAATCCAGTGTTCATTTTCAGAAAATAAGTATACTCGTCATTTTACGAAATTAGGTTTACTGTGTTTTGGTCAAAACATACAACACAACATCCAATCAGGTTCTGTATTGTTAGGTCACACACACACTGTAGAGGGGGTGAATACAGTGTATAGTACACTCAAATCGAACTTAAAGAACTTGAGTAACAGAAAACAAACTTTATTGAAACAATAAACTCTGTTACAATATAGAACTGTTACCTCTCAGTGATGAACAAATATCACGAGAGCTGCTAGGGTTATATATAATAATAACTTCGATAATGATAACACTTATAGTGTAAACCCTATGCCTGTGTTTATATACTACACAGTTACAAGATAATCGCTAATTGATATGGAATATAATTCTGCTTCCTAAAATATATCAATCAGATATCTTCTATTCCAAGTATTCCATTCTTCACGAAATTCCTTCTTCATGCATATCTCTTCTTATGTTTTATCTCTATCTTCTTTCCTTTAATCAGCTACTGTCCTTATCTGATTGTCCTTCAGCACTTAAGTTCTGATATCTATCTTCTGATGATTATCTCCTGATAATATAAGTACTGATATCCTTAAGTCCTGACTTCCAGTATAAGTACTGATCAACAGTTAAGTACTAATCTATCCTGTTCACACAAGATCTGAAAGCTAAACATAAGACATATTAGCCATGACATTATCAAATATATCTAACAATCTCCCCCAACTTGTAAATTAACAAAATATACAAGTTAAACAGATATTTGATGATGTCAAAAACATTAAGTACAAATGCATGAGAAATAGACTAGATAACTACAACTTATAGTCCTTAAAGTTTTACCAATTTCAACTTCTGATAACAACTTCAATCTGCATAAATATCAGAATTCAAACAGTTGTAGATCTTCGACTTGGCTTCATCATCTTCTGATCTCTCTGATGTTAGGAGTTGTTCTGAGATAGTTCTTCAACAAACATTTCTCAGCATATCTTAGTTCATCAATCATTCTCCTTTTAACACCTTTAAGCTCTGCAGTATCTTCACCAGTTTGAAAGATTGCAGCTCTGAGATCATTAATCTTTGCTTTCCTTAACTCCTGGTCTAGTCTTATGACATAAGCTTTGTCAGATTCAAGATTGAATTCAAGTCCCTTAATACCAAGATACGTTCTGATCTGTGCAGTATTAGGCTTCATATCAATAATATCCCCATTGTGATCTCTGTACTTTGGAACATATCTGCTGTCAGACTTAACAGAATAAAGCCTTTTCTGTCTCTGAATCTGTTCTTTTAAGTAGTTTGCAGCAGTCTCTGTTATTCTGTCATCTACTTGAAGTAAGAAAAGTACATGCTCCAATTCTTCAAAATACTTCAAAGGAATGGTATTTTGTCTTATATGATAAACCCTACCATCTGTCATGAAATATAACATGATGTATTCTTTCAAGTAGGTATGGTAAACCATCTGTACAGATTCTAGTTGATTCAATCTCTTAGGAGTTGCTCCAATACCTGGTTCACTCAAGGAAGTTGGATCATCGGTAGTGTTGTGTACTCTTCTTTCATCAGCACTTCCCAATCCAGTTTTATCTCTAGCTTCCTTTCCAGTAACTACTCTTGCTTCAAAACCACTTGGAGTAATCTTCAAAGATTGAGTCTTTTTTGCTTTAGTGAATCCTGGTAGGAGTGTTTTAGATCTATTTTCTGATATCAAGTTAACTTGAGCACTGTCAGAGGTTACTTGCTTCTTCTGAATATCAGAACTTACAATTTCTTGACTCTGAACAACTTGAGCCATGTCAGAGGTTGTTTTAAGAACTTTTCTTGAAGTTAGAGCAAAATCATCTTTTCCATCAGTAATTTCTTCTTCCTCAGGAGGTACATAAGGCTTGATAGGTTCACCAACCTTTTCTTTACCCTTGGATCTTGGATCTATCTGTGGTTGTGATCTAGCCAAAGTTTCTTCAGTATGTATCCTTTCTTTTATCACAATGCCTTTAGGTTTTGGAAGTAACTTTTTACCAGAAGCTTCAGATTTAGATGTGACTTTCTCTGATTTAAGTCTGGCTTCTTCTTCCTTTAAACTTTCCAAGTCCATCCCTGGATTTTCTTGAAGAAATAACTGTCTTGACATTTCCTCATCAAGATCTAGAAGTTCATCAGAACTTATCCTTTTACCAGCAGCAGAACTTATTCTTTTCCCAGTATCAGAACTTGTTCTGTGACTAGCTTGTCTTGATGTAAACCTTCTACCTTGACTATGACCACTACCCATTCCAGAGTTTCCTTGGTCATCTTTTCCATCATCCTTTCCTTGCAGTGTCTTGTTGGTTTTGCATTTGGACTTAATTACCTTCTCCCCCTTTTTGGCATCAGCAGGTAATAAAAGAGAGATAAGTAGTTCCACTGAGGTCTGGATTTCAGTAAGTTGCGATTGCTGAGAAGCTTGATTTGTCAGAATTTGATCAATCTGAGCTTGTTGCTTCTCTTGAGTTTTCTCAATATAAGCAACCCTGTCAATGGTAGGTTGGAAGAACTTTTTCTTATCAATTTTCCAAACTTATTCCTGTTTGATAAAGTTCTCCTGAATCTTGTGTAGCTCTGCATGAGTGTTGGAATGAAGACCTTGTAGATGTTTAGTACTCAATGCAGTGACTCTAAGCTGGGTTTTAAAATCATCAGAATGTAACATTTCATCAGCTTTAGTCAAGTGCTCAGCAAGATGTAAAGCATTTGGAACACATGAAACTGAGTTCCATTCCTTAGTCCACTCCTGACCTGCAGGAGTTTCACTCCAAGGTACCGGTGCATCCCTGATAACAAACTCCCTTACCAGTTCAGACTTAGGAAGAGTCAGTGGAGGAGTATGTCCTGAAGGACCTGCTTCATCAGCATCTACAGTTGTAGCAGCCTCACCAGTATCTCCAACATTTGCAGCATCAGAACTTAGAGAATCAGTATCTTCTGATAAGACAACAGTGTGAGTAGCAATGGAGGCTTCAGCATCCTTTAATTGCCGATCTGATACTAAGTTCTGATCAACAGCCATATCCTGATGCTCACCTAAAATCTGATCATCAGCATCTTGATGCAGAGAAGGTGTTAGTGATAACTCAGGAGTTTGAACAGCATCAGTAACAGGTGTTGTGGAAGGATTATTTGCTGTTGGAGCTCCTAAGAAAAGTATTTCAGACACAACCAGGTTCTGAATATCAATTTCAGCACTTATGCCTGGATCAACAAGAGACACAGAAGGTGAATTAGCCTTGTCAGATACAGGTTCCTGAGATGGAGTTGATGGAGAAGAAGTGACTGGAGCAAATTCCTTGTCTTGTGAGATCAGAGATTCCTGATCCCCTTCCTTAGCTGCTTCCTCCTCATCATCTGAAACTGGCTTTTGTGCCCTCTGTTTCTTGTACTTGTTGATTTGTATTCCTTGGGAGTTTCAGGAACCGTCATACGTCTAAGCCTCTTGAGAAGCCTAGAACCCCCAATTGCAGAATCCTTCTGAGAAGTTGCCTTCTCAGCTTCATTTACCACAGGTTCTGAAGAGGGAATCTGATCCTCAGAATCTGATTCATCTCTCAAAGTAATGCTTCTCCTCTTTTGAGGTGTTTGAAGAACAGTCTTTGTTCTCTTTGGCTTAGAGGATGTAGGCTTCACAGTAGGTGCTGAAGAAGAAGGTTGAGCAGTCTGTGAAGTGGAGAGATAGGATTTGAGATAAGTTCTGAGGGTAGGTTGAGTAGAATGAGAGGTAGGTACTGAGGTTGATAGATTTTGGTTATGGTGAGTTGGTTGAACATTTGAGTAAACAGATTTGTAAGTAGCAGGATCAGCATTTACCAGAATCTGTTTCACAGACTGAGGAATCTGTAATTGTCTCACCATTGATTTCTTTTTGTCAGCATTTATCAGGTCGTTAAAGTACCTTTTTGCAACCTTAAAAGGTGGGGTTTGAGTGCTGACTAACTGGGGTTCACCAGTACAATACGTATAAATAAGTTGACAGAATCTAGCAAAATAAACAACATCTCGATCCTCTGTCATCCTATCCCCAATAAAACCAATTATTCCAGTTGCAAAATCAAAATGAGTTTGATGGATAATAGCATACCCGATGTGCTGACTCAGAATTG